>NW_024720047.1:0-2500 GCF_018991925.1 Homarus americanus
AGTAGTAGCAATAATTACGTCTCCTTGAGTTGTATTTATTTTTATTGCTAGAAATTCATCCTGGAAGTCATCAATTAGTTTAAATTTTAAGTTTCTTTTAACCGCTATCGCTACTCCGTCATTTTTCTCGCCCGATTTATTTCTTTGGTTTACATAATAGTTAAAGAGTTTTATGTTGTTGTTTTCTGTCTCACTGTGACTGTTTATTAGTATAATGTCAGGGTCAATTTCGCGATATATATTACTTAGGTTAATTCTCTCGGTCTTCCAGTTTCTTACGTTGTGTTGTATTATTCTTAAAGTTCTTACTGTTTGTCTATTGTCCATTATTTCTTATACTTGGATTGTGGCAGTCAGTTGGAGTGGAGACCTATCATCCTGTTTCCCGCTTCTGACTCTTCTATACTCTGACGGGTCTACTATTTTAAAGTCTTTGGCCGTAATCTTTAGTTTTTCCGTAGTAATTAGTGACCAGACATAATCTTCACTTAGGGATTTTTCTTGATATGTCCACTTGTATATCCCTCCTTCACAGTTTTTACTATTGTCCCTCCTGTTGGTCTCGATGTTGGGATTCCATGTTTTGTTGTAGTGATAACTTTTAATCCAATTTCTTCAGCAGATTCAGGTTGTATATTGTGATCAGTTTCCATCTTATCTTCTCTCCTCCTACTCCTTTGTCTGTCCTTTTGTTATTTCTATCTTCTCTTTGTCACTTCTAGTCATTTGTCTGGGATCTCTATCAGTCGCTTGTGTTCCTTGTGTATCAGCTGTTGCTCCCTGCTCAAACCTTTGTTCGTCTTGATGTAGTCTTTCTCTCAGTTCGCTTGCATATGTTGTCTGAAATAGTTTTTCGGATTGTGGATTCTCTGGAAATATCATCTCTGGTAGGTTATTCAATTTAAACATTTTCCTTAATTCTCATTGCTTATGATCCGGGTGCAATGATATTGTGCAAATGTGCATGGATCCTTTTAATCATTACCTTATCATGTATTGGCTCACTTAGGTTTAATACTGTGGATTCTGGTCTATAGGCCTCTTGGACCCTTTCTGCTTTGCTATTTCCGACGTATATGTCGTATCCTTCTTATGTACATTTCCTTTTCCTTGTTTCTTGTACTTTATCATGTGTTTTTATTGGGCATGCCATTGCCTAACGTCCTATGTCTATGTATACATTCCCGTTTCTCTTACAGTTGAGACAGCCAACATGTGTATTCTTACATTCAGTGTAGGTATGGTCGTCGCCTGCACAATCTGAGCAGTACTTTTTTTCTTTTTCCGGACAGTCTCTCGTTGTGTGTTCTTCATATTTGTAGCAGGAGAAACAAGTTTGCAGACTGATGAATGTCTCCTTCTTTATTTGATGTGGTGTGACTGACATGTTGAATATTAGAAAGCCCTGTTGTAAAACTTTCTCAGCCATTGACACTTCTTCAAACATGAGTATAGTCCTTTATCTTAATGACTTCTTCAATCTTCATCCACCTATTTTGGCGTTCCAGTTCTTCTTTCAGGTCTTCCTCCCGATCTCTTGATCGACTTGACGAACAAAAACTGATCTTTTTGCTTTTTGTTCTGGTAGCATGACAACAATAAGGCCTTCATTGTAAAATATATCTCTTGCTTCTTTTGAAAGGATTTTATCTGAATCAAAGTCATCTTTACAGATTACTTTAAAACCTTCATTGGTGCTGAATATTCTAGTTAGTGGGACTTGCAGTTTGTTGTAAGTGATTTCTGCCACTTTTCCCCTTCCAATAGAGTGTCCCTTATCTCTATGTTTTATTCTAATGGCTAGCTACTGTCTTCTTGATTACATCTAATCTCACCTATAACACAGGGTCTGCCTGAGCAGTGACCCTGCCCCCCTTGACGGGCGTCGGGCCTGCACCCAGGTTACCTGTGACTATAGTAATATCTAAAAGTTGCCACCTACCGGTGACCCCGGACAAGGGGGTGCCCTGCACTATCACAGGTTCCCTTGTCGGATCGATCAGATCGCGGTTCTGCCTCTGTTCAAAGAACGGAGTGCATGAGGATGAAAAAGGAGAAGAGGACTTAGAGAGTAGAACAGTTTACCTACCACGCCACGTTCGGTCAGCCAATCAGAGCATCCGCAGTAAACGTAAGTATGATCACGCCACCGTAAGTACCACTGATTGGCCAATCCAGGACGAGACGCGACGTGGGTAGTAGCCAAAATTTAGTAGGCCAAATATTTGTTTTTCCAAAGTTGAATTTCCCCGCACAATCTGTGATGGTAATTACACCGTCACTATGTTGAGTAAGCATAATCACTAGGATTGAGGTCTTATCACAACAAAGTTGCAGACTCAAACATGCAGCAAAAGAATCAGAGTTCGTGAGTCTGTCTATTTTTACTTAGGCTAGCATACCTAAGTAAAGCAAACTCCCTTGCCAATACAAGAAGGAAGAAGAGGATTTTATAGTCTAATAAACAATTCATCATGACCAAATACAGTATCTAACAGTC
>NW_024720047.1:7500-12730 GCF_018991925.1 Homarus americanus
TCCAGCTATCCTGAGGGAAACTTCGGAGGGAACCAGCTACTAGATGATTCGATTAGTCTTTCGCCCCTATACCCAGCTCCGACGATCGATTTGCACGTCAGAATCGCTACGGACCTCCACCAGAGTTTCCTCTGGCTTCATCCTGGCCAGGCATAGTTCACCATCTTTCGGGTCCCAACATATATGCTCATGGTACTTGCCGACTGCCCGCGAGCCTGCCCCGGTGCGCCTCCGCCGTTTACCGACGGCCCGCTTCCGGGGACGGACAGCACCGCGGCGTCTTGGCAAGTCCCGGGCCTGCGCCCCCCCCTCCCATGAGGGGAAATTAAACTTCGACCATCGCCTGGCGACCTCCACCACACGCAACGTCCCGAGACGGGAAAGTATCTCACCCGCTTGTCGCGGCGTGGGCGGCCGCAGGCAGCCGGTCGAGGATCGGCCCAAGACGCACCAGAGTGTACAGCTGCCCCGGGCGCCCGTCACTTTCATTTCGCCTTTGGTTTATTTGACCCATTGACTTACATGTTGGGCGCTCATGGTCCGTGTTCCAAGACGGGTCGGGTGGATCACCGACCTTTTGCACACCGCGAGAGCAAAACCGCGCCGAAGCGGCGGCAAAACTCTTCTCGACGACCGTCGCAAGACGTAGGACACGGTGGTTCCCCCGTCGCGCGGGTCTCCCCCAGACGAGCTGAGAGAGAGTCGGCGGCGAGGTACCAGTCCGGCCGGGCCTTCGACGTCCCCGGCAACGGGTCGCGGTGACCTACTACGAGGCGAAATACGCCCGCCGACGCCAGCGTGAGTGGGGGCGCGCCCAAACATTTTTGGGTCGCTCAATTACAACACCCCACCCAGCCGACAGCCGACGAGCTGAATCCCCTCAGTTCGACCTTCGAGTTTCCACCCGTTTGGCTCTTAACGGTTTCACGTACTCTTGAACTCTCTCTTCAAAGTTCTTTCAACTTTCCCTCACGGTACTTGTTCGCTATCGGTCTCGTGGTCATATTTAGCCTTAGATGGAGTTTACCACCTGCTTTGGGCTGCACTTTCAAGCAACCCGACTCTACAGAGAGGCCCTTTCCGACCGTCCCATCTGTACCCTCACGGGCGCCGCCATACGGGCCTGTCACCCTCCATGGGCAGTGGCCGCTTTCAAGCTTGACTTAGACGGTATGGGACGGCGTGCTGGACCCTCTGAAACGCAACACCCCTCGTGCCCGAAGACATCGAGGTTATGCGCTGGGCTTTTCCCAGTTCAGTCGCCCTTACTAAGGGAATCCCTGTTGGTTTCTTTTCCTCCGCTTATTAATATGCTTAAATTTGGCGGGTAGCTCTCTCCTACTACGAGGTCGATCGTGGTCTCATCATCCTTAGGGGGAACAAGTTCCCCAACCACAAAGCGGAAGACGCTCTGCCACCGACTTTCTTCACCACCGACATTACCAGGCAGGAAGGTTTGAGGGGCTTGTCGCGGGGGTACCAGCGGCCATGGCGCCGGCACTCCCACCCCTGACTCCGTTCCTTCTCATTGAGTGGTAAATAGCCAATAGGAAAAGTGTTCCAGCAGAACATCTCTCGCAGAGTCATATACACACACAGTTTTAATGCATATACGCTCGTGTTCCGCCCTTACTCGGCCGCACCTTTGCCGCTTAAACTTTGACCTCTTTCCCCGTTCCCGCATGCCACAGCAGTGGCACTTGTTTATCCGGAGAAAGAGAGCGAGAGTCGCAGTATTAATTGGCGTGAGCGGCCTTTCCAGCTGCAGAACTAGTGCTCTATCCCGGCGAGCGCCGTTATGAGGCGCAACACCGTCTTTAACGCGTTTAGAGAGAACTCCCCCTGCCTCCCTCCCAGTCATGAGATAGACGTGGACTCGTGGCGAACTCTCAAAGAGAACGCCCACACCGCGTCTGACCGTGGGAGAGGTGGAGGAGCGCGTGAGGAAGAGCACGGCGTCACCCAAGCATTCTCATCTCTCTGCCTGCACCACTACATGGTAGACTGCGGGCCCAGGCGCACTCATCAATTTAGGTTCCACTGCAATGCATGCCAAGCACTCTTTTCGAGGTGATAGACGAAATTCCGGCGGGGCTTACTTAAAAGATATCCGACCCGGTTTCGTTTCCTCTTCGTGGGATGGAGTGCCTCTTAGAACATGTGCAGCATCAGCCATGAGCGGCCGACGGCCATTCGTGTCTCTGTGGACAGCAGGCAAAAGAGCGCCGCCTCCAGTTATTTGCGAGGGCGACAACTGTCGCTTTGTTGTGGTTGAATGTGGGTGCGCCAAGTCCATGGACTTGCTGGTGATAGGCTTGCTTGTTTTTAAGGGCACGCCTCGCGCAAGGCGCGGGCGATTAAGCAAGGCAGGCTTCGGTTAGGAGTTACTTACCATTAGCCGGAGACAGTCAGCAGGCACCGAGCTCGCGGCACAACCGATGGATGTATATTTCCGACCCTCGTAGAGGTGGCGGCGACAAGCTCATATGGCTGCCGCCGCCGCAATATCGTTCAACATCGATGTATCTGGTGTTCTTGCGGTTACATACCGACGCAGTTTGCTGCGGTCTTCATCGACCAGGCCGAGTGATCCCCCGTTAAAGTTGTGTATTTGCCATTTGGTCTTTTGCGACTAACCATCACAGGTCGAGTCTCAATGAAAGGTTTTGACAGACATAGCCCAAGTTTGTGGTTTGGGTTTGGCCGGACGGCTTGTTGTTGTTTTTTGACACTTGAATTTCACTCTTTTTGGGTCAAGAGGCTTATTCGCCGGTAGTAAGGAACGGACGGGCAGCCGTCCAAAGCCCCGTCCGTCCTCCTCCTCCGGTCTTCGCGCTCTCGCCCGAGTGTGGTCCACCTACAGCGTGGTGGTACCTATTTTTGGTGCGGGGGCCGGGATTGTCCTCTTTCGCTGCTGGAGTTGCCAGAGCAGAGCCGAGACCGCCCAAATCAGGAGAGTAGTAGTAGTAGTTTTAAGAGCGCCCCGTTCTCTTTCTCTCTGTTAATGATCCTTCCGCAGGTTCACCTACGGAAACCTTGTTACGACTTTTACTTCCTCTAAATGATCAAGTTTGGACATCTTTCCGTCAGCTCGAGGCGACGACCCCAGAAAACCCTCGCGGGCAACGGGGCCGACACTCCAAGAGCGCCAGTCCGAAGGCCTCACTAAATCATTCAATCAGTGGTAAGCGGCGGGCGAAAGGGTGTGTACAAAGGGCAGGGGCGTAATCAGCGCAAGCTGATGACTTGCTTGCACTTACTGAATTCCTCGTTCATGGGAAACAATTATGACTAATCCCTATCAAGACAGGGAGCTTTGAACGGGTTACCGCTCCTCTCGGGAGGGGAAGCTCGTTCGATCCCTTCAGTGTAGCGTAGCGTCTTGTTGCAGAACATCTAAGGGCATCACAGACCTGTTATTGCTCAATCTCGTGCGGCTAGAATTGCCGCTTATCCCTCTAAGAAGTTGCGAACTGGACACCATTTTCTGGAGATCCGTCGACTACTTAGTAGGCCAGAGTCTCGTTCGTTATCGGAATTAACCAGACAAATCGCTCCACCAACTAAGAACGGCCATGCACCACCACCCACCGAATCGAGAAAGAGCTCTCAATCTGTCAATCCTTCCGGTGTCTGGGCCTGGTGAGGTTTCCCGTGTTGAGTCAAATTAAGCCGCAGGCTCCACTCCTAGTGGTGCCCTTCCGTCAATTCCTTTAAGTTTCTTCAGCTTTGCAACCATACTTCCCCCGGAACCCAAAGACTTTGGTTTCCCGGAAGCTGCCCGCCGGGTCATGGGAATAACGCCGGCGGATCGCTAGTTGGCATCGTTTATGGTTAGAACTAGGGCGGTATCTGATCGCCTTCGAACCTCTAACTTTCGTTCTTGATTAATGAAAACATCCTTGGCAAATGCTTTTCGCAATGTTAAGTCTTGCGGCGATTGAGGGTACGTTCACCTCTAAGCGTCGCCATCCCGAATGCCCCGCCTGTTCGATTAGTCATTACCTCTGGTTCGAAAACCAACAAAATAGAACCGAGGTCCTGTTGATATTCCATGCATCACCATTCGGAGCCCATTCCAAATAAGCCTGCTCTGGGCACTCTAATTTTTCAAGTAAACTCTCGATATCAGGACCTCGACAAAAGCATCCCGTACGGCGAGCCGGCAGGGCAACTTTGTTCGGAGCGTGACGGTAGCACCGGGCGGTGCACCGTCAGTCAGACTGAGATCAACCTGAACTTTTACTTTTAACAACTTTAATATACGCTGTGGGCTGGAATTACAGCGGCTGCTGGCACCGAACGCCTCAATGGATACTTTCGTTAAGGATTTAAGTGTGCTCATTCCGATTGCGAGGCCTCGGATGGAATCATCGTTATTTTGTCCCTACCTCCCCGTGCCGGGAGTGGGTAAGTTGCGTGCCTGCTGCCTTCCTTAGATGTGGTAGCCGTTTCTCAGGCTCCCTCTCCGGAATCGAACCCTGATTCCCCGTTACCCGTTATAGCCATTGTAGGCGCATAACCTACAATCGAAAGCTGATAAGGCAGACACTTGAAAGAAGCGGCGCCGGTGCGGAGACCGTGCGCTCAGCCCGAAGTTATTCAGATTCACCACAGGTGGGTTACGGACCGGGGCCCGACCAGTTTTGAACTAATAAAAGCGCTCTTCCCTTACGGTCAGAGACCAATTGCATGTATTAGCTCTAGAATTGCCACAGTTATCCAAGTAAGTGGGTTTACAGATCCAATGAAACATAGCTGATTTAATGAGCCATTCGCGGTTTCGCCTTAAATCGGCTTGTACTTACACATGCATGGCTTAATCTTTGAGACAAGCATATGACTACTGGCAGGATCAACCAGGTAGCTGCTGCTGTTGGCGGCGCCTATCACGGCAGCCAAAATAGTGAGATTGAGAGAGAGGCAGAAGACATTGGGCGAGGGACCGCACGTTGGCCTTAGAGAAATAGCAAACCAGATGATCAGATCTAACTGCACCTTCTCTTGCTATCCTCGGCGCCGGCAGCGCCACCGTGTGTGCCAATCTCCTCCCTTATCCGCTCCTCTTTGCCCCAGCTCCAGCGAGGCAGCCGACATTGGGCGAGGGACCGCACGTTGGCGAATCTCCTCCCTTATCCACTCCTCTTCTCTTTGCCCCAGCGAGGCAGAAGACATTGGGCGAGGGACCGCACGTTGGCCTTAGAGAAATAGCAAACCAGATGATCAGATC
>NW_024720048.1:0-33788 GCF_018991925.1 Homarus americanus
CAGTTAACTAATAAGATGCTGGTGTTTTTATCCCAGCAGGTGGACCAGCATTTTAGCTTAAGGTCCGCGTAGTAGGTAATATTTCTACAAAATCTTTAAATAAAGAAAAGCCGTGATAGGCCAGACAACACCGCGCTTCCAAGCAGAGAAGACCTCTAAAGAAGCTCCTCCACAACAACTCTACTACGTAAAGCAACTTCCCAGCACCAAACCGTTCTGTACATTTAATATGTATAAAGAGAACGCCATTGTGAGTTTCCTTTTCTCACCTCCCTTCCTCTTTGTGCGAGATCTCCCTACATGTACGTATGTGAGCCTAACAAAGAGAAATTAGACTACTGGCCACATACACTACGCTACAGTACTAGTTATCTTCTGTTAAACTTGTGTAAATAAAAAATCATTTCTACGACAGGAACTTACGAATCCATCGTCAAACGAACATGACGGGCAGTTAACTTACGCCCTTTAGATATTAGATTACCACTTTAAGTAAATAAATCTTAGATACTGTATTGCTCTTATTCTTGTTTAAAGGAAATCGTGATCCTACACTTGTTAACAACAACACTCCTTCGCAGACTGACACGGTGTCAGCGAAACAAATATTGATGAATTCTTTACTGGACGAAAAACATTCCTGGGGCATCAGTTGATGCTGTAGTCGGAGCAGTTACCAGTTACGCATTTATAAACCTACAGCCAGAGCCATCTAACGAGTGAATCTCTATGGTGATAATTCGATGTGATGTTGAATTTGACATTGTATTCGTAGCAGGCAATGATAATAAATGCAACGATGTTGTATCAATACAGGTACTCACATTCTACACTAAAATTTTAAGAAAAATCTAAATACCTCTCCCCAGTTTTAAGACAAAAGGAATATAAAATGAAAACTTAACTTGTAGCATCTGACAAAAAGATAAGGTGATCTCAATGTTATCCTTATGTAAAATACTGGAGGGGTCCCTTTAAAAGGCAACAACCAGTGACACAGGGATGTAACAGTTTGATCTCACAGTGATGTTGACAAGGAACACCAACATCAATCAACTTGGATATCATCGTCATCATTGCATACAGGGGTCAGAAATCACCAGTCCCATCCCATCATGACCGCATGAGTCAGATAAAGGGGGTTAAAAGAACATTTCGATAAAGCCAAATTTAAAGACAATACCGGTACAGAGGATTTTAAGACTGTAAATTAATGAACCCTGAACCCATGTAAATACGGAATTTGAATTTGACAATAAAAGCAGTTTTGATAAAGAAACAAAGACGGGGAGGCAAGAGTGAACTACATTCTAAATATTTATAAATTACCTTCGATATACCATTTCCTAGCCCTATAAGAAAGGTTCTATACACAATATGCCAATACTCTGGAAATTTCGGCAGACGGATACGTATAATGAAAAAGCAAATCCAATTTCTATTTGTTTCAAAACCATCTTTATAGACGCTACACTATTGGAATTTTGTCCTATAGGAAACACGAGGAAGTTTTTACCGCGGTGATAACGTCCCGTAGTACTACGGAGGTAGGGAGTGTATAATAAGACAAGTGAAGGAACACACACGCTTTGGTTTCTCTCACCCCCGCCGCCAACAGCGCCCATCAAGACAAAGTATATTTATTTTCAGACTGAACAAATTATTCGCCTTTTAAATCTTTTAATCTTTAGACCCTTAAGCTTCCTTCTCTTCATTCCCTCCATTGTTCTTAGATTCACATTCTTCATGGTCGCATTTTCTTTTCGATTCAGCTTTATATTTCTTTTCAATTCATGATGTAAACCTTATCTTCTGCCGTGTTTTTTCTTTTCTTTTTATTCGTTATCCTCTAACCTAAGCTCTGAGCGCGTCGTTTCCTTCTGTTTCCTGATGGCTGACTTCACTAGTTTTCATAAAGATATACCCGTTCACTCCTGCACTTTGCTTTATTCTTCTTCCTTTTTTTTCTTCTTTTTATTACTCCTGTGCTTCATTTATTTTCACCTTCTCCTCAATTCCGACATCCTTCAAAATTGCGAGACATTTCCTGAATCCCTGACACATCCTTAACGATATACTTTCTCCATCTTTGTTATCCTTCAAAGGATTTCACTTCCGACATCATTTAAGACATTTCCTATACCCTGACATCATTCAAGGCACCGTCACCACTCCAGGCATCCTCATGGTCAAAGCCTTCTGATATAAAATGGATCCCCAGTGGATCTGGCCGCTAATGGGACCATCGTCTTGTGTCCAGGTTCCTGCCAGAAACTTTTAATGATTACCATACTATTTTTGCTACGCGTATGTCGACATTCGAATATTTCTCGTGCGATGAAGGCGACGTATCAGGATTCAGTCATCGTTGTAGTGATTCGTCTTCTGAGGCCGAGTCGTTTGAATCGAACACGTCTAGACTGGAATTTTTCAATGTGTTTCTGTTTTCTGGCTCTTCAGTCCGAGTCAAGCGGCTAGCCACTAGGGTCGAAACAGGATTCAGTGTACTTGAATATACCTCGTTATTTACCTATCTAATCTTGCAGGTTCAAAATGTTTGGAAACTGGTATCAATTACGGTTATACCTCATTTTCTGGTCATTAATCTGAGTCGAGTCTTTTATAGGTCAAAACCAAGATTTGATTTATATGAATATGTTTCTGCAGGTAAGATGAATATTCAATATATTCGAAACTTATTTCAGACGGCCATAAACTGCTTTGGTTTCTGACTTATTGAAAAGAAACAAAACCTTCGTCCCTCTTTAATGGAATCACTAACCTGATGATATTTAGCTATCTGTCTCATTACTCAAAGTCGGAAGCAGAGAATTCCTGGTGCAAGATGACTCCTTTAGATTTTACTATAAAATTGTTGTTTCATCTTATGTCTTGATTCGAATCCAATAGTTGAAATTATAACCTACATACCTACAGTGCACACACCAGGAAGGGCTGGTAGGACCCCGTCAGGAGAAAAGAAACTAACTCCACAATCCCAGCTAACCCCCACGAGGTGGCCAGTACCAGTTAATCATCGATATACCCCCCATTATCTCCTCAGTACTCCACCTCACTCACCCACTCATCCCTTCACCCACCTCGCCCCACTCACTACCCTCCCAGCCACCCGCCCACCACTAAGCACTACCTTAAGGAGCGTTCGTAAAGAAAATGTCCGAAACAAAAAAAGTTGTACAGGTAGTTCCAAATGTCTTCACCTTGTGGTATGTGGTGTGGTGCAACTCGCCGCTTTGGACATGACAATATCCAGCACCACGATAGATATAAAGCTACTGATGGATTGGTGTGTAGTGATGCCACATATGCACAGTATTTAAAGGACCATCGTCAGCTTATGATACATTAATATCTACGTAAATTAAGTTTTGGGGACACGACGATAAGTGAAGGACTATATTTACGTCAATGTCACGCCATTTATCTACTCTGATTCAGGTGAAATATTCAGCGTTTGTCCTTTCCGAGCTTGTCTTTTTCCTGGGCGACAGAAGTGTGAACACCAGAAGCTGATGATGCTGGCGGTTACCTTCCATAGGCTACAGGGGCCGCGCGGGCAGCCTTGCTCGAGAAAGACAACATTCCTTCCTCCTCCTGGTGTCTGGGCAGCAGCTATATTGTATATACATTACTTTTGGAAGGTCAGACTGTGTTAGATTTTCCAAGCTTGAGTTCGGGCTGTCTGTAAGGGCATGAGAGGGATGTTGATAGACCCAGGTATCTGTATATAAGGAGACAGCGTGGACGGTACTGCACTCGACTACCTTCACTTCCTAACCATAAAGCCAGGTACCAAACCTGCAATTGCGTCACAACTAGGCGTCCCATCCAGAAACTAACCGTGCAGAGACCTTAGCTGTTAATACCGGTGGGTCAAGAATCGAGTGATATATCCATTTAGCCGCCATATAAACATAAAAGGTGCTGTACATTACCTATAGTTTAAGCATAAGTGGGATGACAATTGTAAAATTAACCAGAGCGACGTGGAGGCTAAGAGGTGCTGAATATTTACCACACTTATGTAAGACTAAGAATCCTGACACCTGCTAGTAATATATTAATTCAGATACAGAAAATATATTACCTAAACGCTTTCCTCAGTGTCAATCCCTTACGAGAGAGAGACCCAAGCTCCACAGTTGTCAAGTCTAGTTCTGGTATAAGAACACCATAATACTAATTATCACAAATAAAGTGCAAGCCAACATCCGATAGCCTTTTATATAGGTATGTATTTCGATAAAACAATGAGGTTTTAGAAATTTACTGAGAGACAACATACAAGGTGTCCTCCCTTGTATGTCTCGACGAGGAAGTAGCATCACAGTTAGGTTGGGATGGGTTAGACTGATTGCTAAGCCTCGGAAGTAGGTTAAGATAGATTAAATTAGTTCAGGCTTAGGTCAGGTTTAGTTAGGTTAAATTAGGTTAGATCAGGTTAGGTTAGGTTAGGGTTACGTTACGTTACGCTATATTATGAATAGGAGTGAAAAGCGAATCGAAACTGTCCCAAAAGGTATTTTTGCTTGTAACAGTGTAACAATACCATAAGTGGTATAGACCATAGAGTGACGCCGCCACCCCCACGCAAACAACTAGCAAATAAAAAAATTCACACGCAAATATTATGTTGAAGTGTGACCTTTATTTTCACGCCCTCACCTTGTTGCAGCAGGTGAGAAGAGGAATATAAAATAAGTGAGTGAATGTGAATAGAAGCTAAGGGAATAAAAATAAGGAACTAATAAGAACATAAAAGTTAATAAACTAATAGGTATACATGAAAACTAAAGTAATGAAGACATAAGTAGAAGGTTAGGGGAAACAAATACAATTTAATTAATGAATACAAGAACACACAATTAAAAAGGATGAAGATAAAATGAATAAGACTAAATTAACTATCAACTACACAGATAAATAGATTAATTAAAACAACTATATAAGCAAAAGGGAGTCAATAATTAAATTAAACTGACTAGAAATCCTAATTTAGAACGTCATAAGAATTAATTTCACAATGCATAAATTTTTCGATCAAGATACATTTCTTTTATCCTCAAGCAGCAAAAAAAAAAAAAAAGTATAAGTTATACTTAAGACAGTGTGCAAACTTACCGTTTAGAGCTGTAAATAATTTGGGTAACACCGCTGGCTTTAAGGACTTGATGAATATTATTGAGGACTAATGGAAGAAATTGTACCACCTGATGGCCTTGAACCCTCACCGGTTAACAACACACAAGAAACCGGAATTATGTACTTTCTTTTGAGGGGAGGATGGTATATCATACAGATCGAAAGACAGAAGTACACAGACAAAAATATATATATATAAATCCTTCTATATACATACATAATTACATACCCATATATACATATACGTAAAAAACATTCAATTTACAGGATATGTTCAGACTGGTAGATGTGACGACATGTTCTACAGATTTTCTATGTATCTCTAAAAACCACCATTTATCATCTGTATACAGTGAGAAAAATGAAGTATCTTGCCGGGGTTTTGACGAGTACATAGCAGACTGGACCTAAAATATTCAGCACGCGCATGCTCCAGAGCCCATAAACAGTTGGCAGACCTGTGGAACCTGAAAGTGGGCAGTGACACCATTCACTGCGTTGCAATAGGTTTCATTATACTGACCAAAGTTGGGGAAGATACTTCATTCTCTCACTGCATAGTATGTCATCCTTTCTCATATTATCGTGAGTGTTTCGCTCCGTATTCATGAATTTTCTCGCATTATCCCAAATAATCCTAATATTATCAACTAATACCATAAAAGATTAGACTCTCAGCTTAATTCACCTTTTAAGAATAAAACATCCTAACACTGACCTAACTTAACCTAATCCTTAACCCCTCCTTACTGAGTAATGTATGGTGTTTAATCGTTAAATTGAAATAAACTGGTATGGCAAAGTGTGTGATTTTTCCTAATATGCTTCGGATAACATTTGCAATTTTCCTGATAAATATTCTGATTTTTCAGTTGTGGGGAAATATTGGCCCTGTTAAGTTTGTGTACATTACTGGACGGCGGTCTTCACATATTTCTAAGTCCCCAAATACACGTGTTTAGACCTGAGGAGAATGTATAGTCTCCTTTCGTACTCGAACACTGCTGAGCATTGTGCTGAAACTCAAGGCAGCTTGTTTCCCTTTTATAGTACGTAGTAAAATTCAGAATAAATGTAAAAGGGATCGGTGATTGGTTACTTAGTTCCCCGTTGCTTAATTTAATGGTTGAGCTTTTGTTGTTTCGTATTATGCGTTATACTACGTACTATAGTAAACAAACGGCCTTGAGTTGCCAGCTGTCTCAAGCAGTGTTCGAAGAATCTGAACGAGACTGTACAATCGTTCTCATCCAGTGGCCACAATGTGTGTGTGTAGTGTAGTGTGTGTAGTGGGGTGAGCAGCATGTAATGTGCGGTGTAGTGTGTGTGGTGTGTGGTGAGTAGCATAATGTGTGTAGTGTGGTGTGTAGTGGCTGTAATAAAAGTGGTGTGTGGTGGTGGTGTGTAGTGTGGTGTGTAGCATGTAATGTGTAGCATGTAATGTGCGGTGTGTGGTGTGTAGTGTGTGTGTGTGTGTAGTGTGTAGCATGTAATGTATGGTGGGTGGTGTGTGGTGTGTGGTGTGTAGTGTGTGGTGTGTAGCATGTACGTGTGGTGTGTAGCAGCATGTGGCCGTGGGTGGTGTAGTGTGTGTGGTGTGTAGCATGTAATGTGCGGTGTGTAGTGTGGTGTAGTATGTACTGTGCGGTGTGTAGTGTGTGGTGTGGTGTGTAGCATGTAATGTGCGGTGTGTAGTGTGTGGTGTGTGTGTGTGTGGTGTGTATTGGAGTAGCATGTAAATGAGCGGTGTGTAGTGTGTGGTGGTAGTGTGTGGTGTGTGGTGAGTAGCATGTAATGAGCGGTGTGTAGTGGTGTGTAGTGTGTGGTGTGTAGTGTGTGTAGTGTGTGGTGTGTAGTGTGTAGCATGTAATGTGGTGTGTGGTGTGTGTGGTGTGTGTGGTGTGTGGTGTGTGGTGTGTAGTTTGTGGTGAGTAGTGTGTGGTGCGGTGTGCAGTGTGTGGGTGAGTAGTGTGTGGTGAGTAGCGTGTGTGTGGTGGTGGGTAGTGTGTGGTGGAGGGAGTATGTGGTGTGTAGTGTGTGATGAAGTGTGTGTGGTGTGAATTGTGTAGTGCATGGTGTGTAATGTGAAGTGTGTGATGTGTAGTGTGTAGTGTGTGTGGTGTGTGTAGTGTGTGTGGTGTAGTGTGTGTGGTGTGTAGTGTGTGTGGTGTGGGGAAGTGTGTAGCATGTAATGTGTGGTGTGTGGTGTGTGGTGTGTAGCTTGTGGTGAGTAGTGTCTGGGTGTGTGTGGTGTGCAGTGTGTGGTGAGTAGTGTGTGGTGAGTAGTGTGTGTGTGGGTGTGTGCAGTGTGGTGAGGGAGTATGTGGTGTGTGGTGTGTGATGTGTAGTGTGGTGTGAATTGTGTAGTGTATGGTGTGTAATGTGAAGTGTGTGATGAAGTGTGTAGTGTGTGGTGTGTATTGCAATGGCATGGTGTGTGTGGTTAGTAGTCTGTGGTGGCGTGGTATTGTGTGGTGGTGGCCAGTGGTGGTGAGTAGTGTGTGTGGTGTGTGGTGTGTATTGTGTGTGTGGTGAGCAGTGTGTGGTGTGTAATGTGAAGTGTGTGATGTGTAGTGTTTAGTGTGTAGTGTTTAGTGTGTAGTGTGTGGTGTGTATTGTGTAATGTGTGCTGTAGTGTGTGGTGTGTGTTGTGTATTGTGTGGTGTGTATTGTGTGGTGTGTGGTGTGGTGTGTATTGTGTGGTGTGTGTGGTGAGCAGTGTGTGTGGTGTGTGTGGTGTGTATTGTGTGTTGTAGAATGTGTGGTGTGTGGTGAGCAATGTGTAGTGCAATGTGAAGTGTGTGATGTGTGTAGTTGTTTAGTGTGTAGTGTGTGATGTGTAGTGTTTAGTGTGTAGTGTGTGATGTGGATTGTGTAATTTGTATTGTGTAGTGTGTGGTGTGTGGTGTGTGTTGTGTATTGTGGTAATGTAGATGTGTGTAGTGTATAATGCAATGTGTAGTGTATTGTATAATACAGTGTGTATTTTGTAATGTGTAATATGTAGTATGTGGTGTGTAGTTAGGGATTACGTAGTGTGTGCTAGTGTACCTCACTGATATCCTCACTCGTCACACTACGACCACACTAGAAAAAGCTCCAACGAGACACAAGGAGGATGGAGACGAAGTTGCAAAGCTTTCCCTCCTGTGGTGAAGTTAAAGTCCCACTACAAGAAGAGATAAAACAAACAAGAAAAATCTTCTATGCTGGAAAACAACGCTTTCATCGTAGATCAGAAAGGTGGACATTGAGCTCGATGAAACACAGCCCAAACTAAAGAAAACGTAATATGTTTCTCTTATATCTCTTTATTGTGACCATTCGTGATAATTGTTGCCTACTGACGGTGCCGACTCTCTTCTCCACCAGGGAGTCGTTTAAAAACCTTCGGGCTCCTCCTCGGCCTCGTCAGAGGAATCGAGACCGACCCTTCATAGTCCCTTCTCGAGTGCAGCCAAGTCCCTCTCGGGCCTCACAGAACTCGCCCTCCCTCCATGCCTTCCTCCCACATACCCGGAAGAAGAGGTCAAGGTGTATTGTGTAGTCGGTCATAACATGTTCCTATACAACTTCAGGAGTGAGGTACTGTCACACTTTTCACTTCCGTAAGAGTACTATCGCATCTCCTTTTGGCCACAGTAGGCACTGTCACACTTCCCACTACCGTAGGAGTACTGTCACACCTCTCCACCGCCTTAGGAGTACCAAGGTCACACCTCAGCTCTAGAAAGAGAGATAATCTAGGAAGATAACGGCAGGTAAAGAAGAGTGTCAAAGACTGTGAAATAATGTATTCTTCATAGACAACTGACTCCAACCTTCCTGGCCCACCATACCGTCTTTTAATAGTATAATATCAACAGGGAGAAATAGACAGACAGGCAAAGAGGAAGAGATATTGGATACCAGAGAAAGTCGGTAATAAAAGAGAGAGAGTGAGCAAGTAAGAGAAACAGTATGACAGAAAGAGATCAGAGACAGAAGCAGAGAGAGAATGGGACAGATCAGACACTAGGAGAAATAGAGAGAAGAGAAGAGAAGAGAAGTTCTCATCAAGAAATAAACTACCATGCCCTCCAACACAGAGTACCACCAACACCCACCAGTGAACGAAGGCTCTTGGCGTACACATCAGATCAAACTTATGGTCGAGGCGGGCCCAGGCCTCCCGATGGCCGTAGTATTGGACAACATACATACGGCCTCGACACCTTGGCCAGGTCTCCCCCAGGCAATACGGTCGGCGCCTGGTAGTTGATCCCACCTGAACAACATAACCGAGGCGGGATTAAATAAATGGAGGGTAGTAATTAAGGTGAATTGGTTATCCGTCGAGATTAATTTGTTTTCGCCTGTATTGGAATCCAAACTCACCCAGTCTTCTGGTCACTGTTTTAAGACTAAATTAACTATCCAGTCTTCTATTCTGTACTAAAACATTAATTCAACCAACTGTTGCTTTTATCCCTTTCCTTCTATCTCCTCATTCTCTACCATCTTCCCTTCTCCCTTCTCTCGCCCTGCCTTTCTCTCTCCCTCTTCCTCGTCTTCTTCCTCCCTCCATCCTCTACAACCAAAGTCCTCCCCACCCCACTGGCTGTTCCTTCCCTCCGTCTCTCTCCCTCCTAACCCTCCCTCTCCTACCCCATCTCCCACTCTCTCCCCTTCTCTCTCTCTCGCTGCTACCCTAATCCCTTCTTCTCTTTCTCTCCCTTCTCTCCTGCCTCTCACCCTAACCTTTCCTTCCTCTTATCCTATTTTTCCTCCCCTTCCCTCTCTCTCCTCCTCTTGTTACTTAAACTTCTCTCCCTCCCTTCCTCTCACCTTTTCCTTCTCCCTCCCTCTTTCTCCCCCTGCTACCTAATCCCTCCCTCTCCCTTTCTCCTTCCCTCCTCTCACCCTCCCCCATCCCTCCCTCCTCCCACCCACCTGTTCCTGTCACTCACCTTAAAACCCGGTGGGCAACCAATCAACAAAATTGGATAGATCGCTTGGTCTTTCTGATAGTAGCGATGGCACAGTTGACGTCCTTGGGTACCACATCACCCTCGGTACAGCAGACAGCAGGCCATGTACTTGCCATGTCTTGGGTCATTAATTTCTCACCATCTGGGAATAATTAACATTGATTGATGTAAGCGCTATTATTCCGTCACCTGCCTTCCATATTTACCCCTTCTCGTCTCGTCCCTCCCTCCCAACCACACATTTATTAACTCTATCCTCCACCTCACCCCCTCATATCTTGTCTCGCTTATTCCTCCTTCCTGACCACTCGCATCTCCTCATCTCCACTTTCGAGCCAAATCTCTCCACAACATCTTCTCCCACCCGCTCCTCTCACATCTCCTCCTTGCACTCACCTGATTGGCTGGCTCGAAGCAGGAGCTGGTGATTTCGGCGACCGACAGCTGCTCTCGTGGTTGGCCTCGCTGACACACACACTACTGGGGCGTAGGTGACCAAGGAAGTGTATCCTCGGGTAGGGGCACTAAATTCGTCTGGAATTCCGTTAGGTCAACATTTAGGCGCCGTCGAACCTGCAAAAGGGAGAGGGGTGAGTTACAGGGAGCCATCGAACACGTCATTATATAAAGACAATATCATTCCCATCATCATATAACACTTCCTCCCCCTTCTCCACATAATAACGATCTACCAATCCTTCCTCCTTCCCACAGTCCATCTCTATCCTTCCCTACATCAAAACCACATCTCCCTCCCTCAGCCCCTAGTCCCATACTAATCTGAGGGAGGCGGTGATGGAGGAGACAATCTGACCAATAAGCCTGTTGAGGTTGGTGTAAGTGGGTCGTTCTGGCGTCCAGGTTCCTGCGGCAGATGTCGTAGATGGCCCTGTTGTCGACCATGAATGCACACAGTCGAGTAAGGTTCTAGGGTGGTGTGGGTCGTCGATGGAGTTATAAGGTTCTACCACGGGCCGTCGCCACCTGCAGGATGAGGAGGAGACAGGTAGCTACTGTATGCAGGTCATATGAGACACAGAGGAAGTATGGCAGTTCTTTTCCTCGTGGCTTGACTTGTTGTTTGTCAATGCCAAATGCACCAACTCTGTATCATATTATTTCTCATCGTCATCGTCGTCATAATGATTATCCTCATCACTGCTGTCATTACTCCCTTCACATTTCAATAATATTATTCAGATAAGGGTTAACATCACGAAAATAGGTAAAATGTGTGTGTGTGTGTGTGTGTGTGTGTGTGTGTGTGTGTGGCAAGAGTGTACGTGAGCTTGTGTGACAGGTGAGTGTGTTGTGACTGACAGTTGAGTGTGTGGCTGACAAGTGTGTGTGTGAGTGTGTTACCTGAGGGGCGGGGTAGATGATGAACCCAGCTTGCTCTGCCGTAGTCTCAGGGAAAGTCTCTCCATCATGAGAGGTGAACCCAGAGCCCTGTGCCGCCGCCGAAGGAGTGGAAGATGAGGAACCCCTGCCAGAGAGAAGAATACTACTGCTGGAGCTCAAGGCAGGGAGCCAAGCAGTCCCAAAAGGCCCACCTGCTTTAACCTCACCTTAACCCTCACTTAAATTCACACTAATTTAACCTTAACTTCGCTTTGATTTCATCAAACCTTTTTACTGCAGCCTCACCCCAACCCAAGTCAACCCACCCAACCCAGGTCAACTCAACCCAATCCAACTTTAGCCTAACCCCTCATTTAACCTCACTCCAACCCAACCCAACCCAGCTCAACTCAACCCAGCCTAACCTAACCTAACCAAACTCAACCTAACAGAACCAAACATAACAGGACCTAACTACCGACCATACCTAACCAAGCCTAAGGAAACCCAAACACAACGTGTAAATCTAGCTAAGAAATCTAACTTCTAACCATAAGGATTAAAGCCCATTAGTAATTGAATCCATTAAGAGTTACTGCGTCATACAGTATAGATAAATATGGTGACTCCTAGAAATAATGACACGATGTGAACTAAATCCATTAAAATGAGACTTAACTCAAATTTGGACACCTTTAATACCATTACTATAAAAAATTCTGACTCTTTATCCTGATATTAGGCAAAATACAAGATACACGTTCCAGTTCTTACTTGCGACCCTGTCAAAACGAGTCAGAATATCTCCAGGATTGAAGGAAAATCAATGCCAACCAAAGGCAGATGTATACCGGGGCCACAGCACAGAGCTTCCATTAATATGCCTCGATGTCGGGCCATATTACATTCATTAATACATCCATACATACAGATATACAAAGAATACAACACAAAAATCGCTATTAATACCTACGTCTGGCCACAACATGGTAACAGAGACGGGAAGAGAAGTGAAATAGTTAACCAGAATTTGTTTTACTAGGTAGTCTAACCCACAACCGCGATAACTCTGATCCCTTGAAAACAATGACTTATCCCCTGAAAATAATGACTTGACCCTTAAAAACAATGCCTGACCCCCTTGAAAATAATGACTGACCCTGAAACAATGCCTTGACCCCTTGATAAAGATGACCTGACCCCCTTGGAAACAATGCCTTGACCCCTGAAAATGATGACCTGACCCCTCGAGTACGATGACTTGACCCCTCGAGTAGGATGACTTGATCCCTTTAAAACGATGACTTGATCCCTTGAAAATAATGACTTGACCTCTAAAGACACTATCCATTGAAAACGATGAGACTTAACCCCTGAAAACGATGACATGACCCTCTTGAGAGTACGATGACTTGACCTCTTCAAACGATGTGGTGACCCTTGAGTTCCATGTTTTTAATCTCTTTGATTATATGGACTTATCATTTCGGAGTACGGTGGTGTTGTTGTACTCAGGAGTGTTGTCATCGTACTCAAGGAGCCAAATCCTTGTACCGAGGAGTCAAATAATCTTAAGCATGAGGTTAAGTCATCATTTTACGGGCCAAGACATTACTTAACCATTTAAGCCATCGTACTCATGGGCCTAAGAAATTCGGTCGGCGCTTCAGGGATTAACTATCGTACCCCAGAGATTAAGTCATCGTACTTAGGAAATTAGGTCATCAGTATTCAAGGAGTTATTCATCATACTCAAATGACCAAATCATAGTATTTAAGGAGAACGGCGAAAGTCGTACCCGTAGACCTGTAGAACACTGATCAGCCAGCTCCTAACTCTCTCCATGGTAATGTCACACCTGCAGCCTTTTCCCGATGGTGTAGTGGCCGCGAGCATAGTTGTTGGCAGCGCGTCCTCCTTCCCCGTCAGGAGCTGCTCAGGGTGAAACAGCCCGGTACGTACCTGTTCTTACTTCATCTGTACCCCAGCATCAACATATACCCATATTAGTAAACAAGATGTATACACAACTAATTTAGAAAAGTACTACACTGTATACTATATACTATACTGAATTGAGCTCAATAGACACAGTTAATCTGTATAGAACCAATATATATACACAATCTATTCTCATATAGAGAGCCAGCATATACACAATTCAATTTGTATAGAGTGATTTGCATCAAAACTCAACTAACTCGTACACATAAATAACCAGCACATAAAAGCTAATTCGAATATCGAAAACCAAGATATATGCACAAATTCATGTACTCTATGAGTAACTAGGATACAGATAGCTCACTATTTCACACCTCAGAAACAGCAGAATACAATACAACCTGAAAGTAACAACCGACTTACCAATAACTGTTGGCTCTAGGAAAGTCGACAAACACGGCTCTGGGTACATGGTTACCGGAGCCTGACTCACTGAAGAAGGTGCTGAAGGAGTCGTCGGTGGCCGGCTATCTTATCAGAGGGGCATAGATCCATCGGGCTGGATACCATGTTCCAGGCAGTACAACTCCCAGCAGGCGTTGCCTATTTGCACGCCTGCCTGCCCTACATGTACGCTGATACACTCACGCGCTGTGGACATGGCGAAGAAGAGGTGTCAAGATAAGCAAAGATACAATACCACACGCACGACAAAATGTACTAAACAGGTGACTGAGTGTTGTAGAGGCATTCTTTTTTACAGGGATTAGCCCACCCGGGCACAGTGGTCACTAACTCAGTGACCCAATATAGGGCCTGAGGGGACAGTTCCTTTCGATATCACAATACCGACGTATCCGCCTAAAAAATTAATTATACAAAAGTGCATTTATCTCCAACACACCGCCAAATTGAGAGCTCTGAACACATACACACTCTACAGACTGATGATAATATCACACAGACCATCTACACTGATGGATCTCTTTAACACCGCTGCAGGGAGGGGCTGGAAGTGCTGTTGTTGTGACTCAACCTGACGGTAATATAATTGAGAAAGGAGTTAGAATTAACAACTGGGCATCCACTATACAAACTGAATTAGTTGCCATACTCACAGCCATTAAATCATTGAAACCACTATTACCGACAGTCTCATCATCACTGACTATCCTCACTCACTTGCCCCTGGCAACCCCAGCCAGGCTGCTTACCGCCTTGTCTCTGAAGCCGACACACAAATATGCGTGCCTTGTTGACCGGGTGTCAAGGTCAAACCGTTGTGGATCCCCTCCGCCAGGCCTCATAAAACATGACAAGAGTTGATGCCCCTCGCCAAAACTCGCCAAGTGTCTAACAAAGACACCGTTGAATACAATTTGGGGTCTGTCAAAAGAACCCTTAAAACTGTAATTAGGAAAGAACTTGGCTGATGAGTTTGACGTAAAGCAAACTAGTGCAAACAGGCACTAGTCGATCCATAGGTTACCATGATGAGATGTATCAAGTGAAACATGTATATGGAGCAAGTAACAAGATCACTAGATTACAAGATGTTGAAACCGCTAGATTAAGGTTAGGATATAAGTACCTTTGGCAGTATGTTCCTCAAGCAGATGTAAACAACTAGTCAAAGTGTGGCCATGAAGACAAGCGGCCACACACTTGAACACTGGCCGTCCCGACTGTGTGAAGATAGAACCTTTAGGACAGGTCCAAGCACACTGTGTGTGAAATGGCACAACACTTCATCTCTAATGGCAAGATAGCCGACATATTAAGATTTGTATCCACTTTTTTGCACTTAGTAACTATATAAATTCTCATGTACAGAACCAAATACACAATGTGCTTGAATACTTCTCACGTAAATGTGGACAACAAAGTGTGAGGCCAGACATACTGCCTCACACACGCCTGTACTCACGCAGTTGTGAATAAGTTACCCTTATGTATAGAACTAAAACAAATAATGTTATTGAAATACTGTGTAACATTCAGTGCCATAATATCCTGACAACGGGGGTTAATTATTATGACCCTTTGTAAACTCTACTCTGTAATCCTTTGCGCCACCGCTCACAGGATGAGTGTGGGTGCATTACAAAGTAGCTGTAAGCGGCAAAATCAATTCAAAAATCATGGGGCGAAAAATGTAATAATAATAACAATAATAATAACACAAGTTTAAGTAAATAAAATTTATAATAAAAATACAAAATAAGTATGAAATAATAATAATAATAATACACAATAATAATAATGAATACATTAATACACAAAATTAACAAAACTAAATTGCCAATAATAATGATAATAATAATAAAAGAAATACAAAAAAAAAAAAGATCAATAGTGAAAACGATATATGTATGTTGTGTTGTCAAAGTAGGAGAAAACAATTGAGACCTGCACTGGTGTAAAGAGGCAGAAAGTCTGATCATCAGCAACCTGGGACTTGGTCTATGGAAGATGCATAATAAGTTACAAATGGAGTTATAGAGATGCATCAGTAAGTTACAGGGCTATGGAAATACATGGAACAAGTTAAAGAAGTGAACAATTAAAGCTGTATAGGTTTGGGATATATATGGATGGAGAGGGTGAATTACAGGACTATGTGGGATACATAGAAAATTACAGATATTGCAGTGATACCAAAGTTGTTTAAATTGCTACCTGATATATATATATATATATATATATAGTTAGTATATATATATATATATATATATATACATAGTATATGCAAGTACATCACTGGGAACAACACCAGAGTCAAAACGCTTCTTGAAAATATATGGAAGTACATTCATGCTTCCAGATGACACCCATTGAAAGAACCAGAGTAGTTCGTGAGCACGGCTACATGCCCACATTCAAAGTCCAGGGTCAAGTCTATCACAATGCAGGATCCCTCTTACCACTGGAAGATGAGCAGGCAAAGTTCCTCCAAATCTACTTCATGGGAGATCATGAAAAGTAGGCTACTACCAGGTTTGGCAACATTCAAGGTGTCAGACATGACATTGTCCTATCTATCCAAGAAATGCTGCATGAGCGCAACACGTATGTACAGTCATTTAAAAATGCCCTGGAAAACACGCCTTCTGACAAGTACATAGTCAGGATCAAAGCAGACACCTTAATGCACTACAGTGAGACAATGTGGAGCCTCCCGGAGGGTGGCGCCCTACCGTGGCCTAGCGAAAGAGCCGCCAGGAGGGCGGCGATTCCTCTAGTGTGTGTATATATATATATATATATATATATATATATATATATATATATATATATATATATATATATATATATATATATATATATATATATATATATATATATATATATATATACAGTATATGCTGTAATTTCCTGATTTTAACTGCTTCGCCCAATCTCTTTTATATTCGATTTAAATATTCGCATAAAAGAAAGAATAATAAATATAAGATAAGTTTTCTGAATCATTGTAGAGAAATCCACAATTAGATGCACTTAGTTCTGAGTTCTCTTAGTGGGGAAATGTTTTGAATGAATGTTGAAATTATAATTGTTATCCCTTAGAACATTATTCATTTTCTCTCATGTAAAATCAACCGTTTTCTTATTTAAGTGAAGAACAGAACGAAGTAGAAAAAAGATAGAACAGAAGAAACAGAATAAAAGGAAGATGGAGATGAGGATGAAAACCACATATAAGGCGCCGTAAACTGGATCTTTATATAGCATTAAGAAAGTATTTCTGGTTCATTAGACTGATATATCAAAGCGGTGAGGGGGAGGCGTGAGTTAGCAGTGACATGACGAAGTGTGTGTGTTGTCAGTGGTGACATGGAAGAGGGGTGTGTTTGTGATGGCGACGTGGAGGTGTGTGCTCCCTTGCGGGGATGTGAAGGAGTGGACGTGAAAGGAGCGTGAATTGTTCATATTTGGTAAAATATTACACGGAAGTGATAGAGGATACGTGGAGAAGGCTTGTGTTAGTCATCAGGGACCTGGTGGTGATGGAGAAGGGGTGGGGAGACATGTATCACCATCGGCAGTGTGGGAGGCATGCCCGGAGTTATTTTGGCGGGTGACGTCACTGGCGGGTGGTAGACCAGAGGTGCACACCAGCCGCAGCGGCATCTCTACTCTGTGGCATTCATGTTCTACTCAAGATAGTACCACAAGCTACCTGTGTGTGTGTGTGTAATAATAACAATAAGAATGTTAAATAATAATAATAATAATAATAATAATAATAATAATAATAATAATAATAATAATAATAATAATAATAATAATAATAAAAATAATAATAATAATAATAATAATAATAATAATAATAATAATAATAATAATAATAATAATAATAATAATAATAATAATAATAATAATAATATTTAAAGGTTTATTGAAAAAGTTCAACAGCCCGAAGGCTGAAAATATGCATTGGACATAAAAGACTTATTACATACATTGACAAGTGAGGGGAGGGTTAACAAGGATTTCATTAGAGAAAGGTGAAGGAACATACATACAGTGAACATACAAATTAATGCTTATAGTGGAGATCACATAGGTCACGTGCGCTGAAGTGTTGAAAAGCAAACACATAGTGTAGTAATTCCCTCACAGATGGTGTTATGAAGGTCCTCACGTGGTGTAGTAATTTCCTCACAGGTGGTGTTATGAGGGGCCTGATGTGGTGTAGTAATTCCCTCACAGGTGGTGTTATGAGGGGCCTGATGTGGTGTAGTAATTCCCTCACAGGTGGTGTTATGAGGGGCCTGATGTGGTGTAGTAATTCCCTCACAGGTGGTGTTATGAGGGGCTTGATGTGGTGTAGTAATTCCCTCACAGGTGGTGTTATGAGGGGCCTGATGTGGTGTAGTAATCCCCTCACAGGTGGTGTTATGAGGGGCCTGATGTGGTGTAGTAATTCCCTCACAGGTGGTGTTATGAGGGGCCTGATGTGGTGTAGTAATTCCCTCACAGGTGGTGTTTTGAACGGCCTCACGTTGCGTAGTAATTCCCTCACAGATGGTGTTATGAGGGACCTCACATGATGCTGTAGTAATTCATTCACCATATGGTGTCGTAGCGTCATGAGAACCAGTAAAGAATGACAAAAATGATTCCGGGACTTAGAAACCTTCCATATCAAGATAGGTTAAAGAAATTAAACTTGCATTCCCTAGAAAGACGAAGAGTGCGGGGAGATATGATAGAAGTATTTAAATGGGTGAAAGAAATCAATAAAGGAGATATAGATAAAGTTCTTATAATATCCGAGCAGGATAGGACTCGTAGCAACGCATTAAGTTAGATAAGTTTAGGTTTAGGAGGGAGATAGGAAGAAACTGGTTCACAAATAGGGTGGTGGACGAGTGGAACAAGCTTAGCAACTTTGTAGTAAGTGCTGGAACGCTGGGAAGTTTTAAAAGGAGGCTAGATAGATTCATGGATGATAGAGAGTGGTAGTAACTCTCGACAGGAGCTGCCATGCACAGGCCAACCGGCCTATTGCAGACTCCTTATTTTCTTATGTTCTTATGTGCAGTCCCAGGCCTCTCTATCGTGGACGGATTAACACATCGCTGCCCTAACATGGGCACAAAGTACTGCCCAGAATGCGGAAACAAGGGGCACACCTTTAGGGAATGTAAAAACAAAGTTAACCCCCAAATGCTTAAACTGCGAAGGAGATCACAGAACACTGGCTGCTCGATAACCCCCCACACGAAAAGCAATAGTTCGCCAAAAGAAGGAGAAGGAGAGGGAGAAGACACGGGAACAGCAAAACAGGACATATTCAGCTGACAAAATTAACCAGAGAAACGACAAAGGTCTTCGAAAAAGTAACCTCAGCACTTCGCAAAGCAACCTATTTTACTCTTCAACTCTGATATAACCTTCCATAAAAAAAATAATGAATTCACTATTATCCACGCCTCACATCATGAACATAGCCAGACTCTGGAACTTTTGCTATACAGCATAAGAACAACAACATAAGAAAATAAGGAGTCTGTAATAGGCCGGTTGGCCTGTGCATGGCAGCTCCTGTCGAGAGTTACTACCGCTCTCTATCATCCATGAATCTATCTAGCCTCCTTTTGAAACTTTCCAGAGTTCCTGCACTTACTACAAAGTTGCTAAGCTTGTTCCACTCGTCCACCACCCTATTTGTGAACCAGTTCCTTCCTATCTCCCTCCTAAACCTAAACTTATCTAACTTGAATCCGTTGCTCCGAGTCCTATCCTGCTCGGATATTATAAGAACTTTATCTATATCCCCTTTATTGATTCCTTTCACCACTTAAACATTTCTATCATATTCTCCCCGCACTCTCGTCTTTCTTAGGAATGTAATCTGTAAGAAGGATGCAAATGCATTACAGGAGGATGTAAATAAACTGCAGGGGTGGTCTGAAAAATGGCAAATGAAATTCAACACCAGCAAGTGCAGCGTACTTAATATTGGAAGAACAAATACTTATAATGTATACAGCCTTAACAACATCAACCTAGAGAAGTCGACTTGTGAAAGAGACCTAGGGGTACTTGTAAGCCCGGACCTACGGCCTAGAAGACAGTGCGTTAATGTTCGAAATAGGGCAAACAGAGTATTGGGTTTCATATCTAGAAGTGTAAGTAACAAGAGTGCAGAGGTCTTATTGCAACTATATCTTGCGCTAGTCAGGCCGCACCTCGATTATGCGGTCCAGTTCTAGTGCCCCTATTATAGAATGGATATAAATTCACTAGAGTCGGTGCAGCGAAGAATGACAAAAATGATTCCGGGACTTAGAAACCTTCCATATCAGGATAGGTTAAAGAAACTTAACCTGCATTCCCTAGAAAGACGAAGAGTGCAGGGAGATATGATAGAAGTATTTAAGTGGGTGAAAGGAATCAATAAAGGGGATATAGATAAAGTTCTTATAATATCCGAGCAGAATAGGACTCGGAGCAACGGATTCAAGTTGGATAAGTTTAGGTTTAGGAGGGAGATAGGAAGAAACTGGTTCACAAATAGGGTGGTGGACGAGTGGAATAAGCTTAGCAACTACTGTATGTAGTAAGTGCGGGAACTCTGGAAAGTTTCAAAAGGAGGCTAGATAGATTCATGGATGATAGAGAGTGGTAGTAACTCTCGACAGGAGCTGCCATGCACAGGCCAACCGGCCTATTGCAGACTCCTTATTTTCTTATGTTCTTATGTTCTTAAGTTAAGTTTCTTTACCCTATCCTGATATGGAAGGTTTCTAAGTCCCGGAATCATTTTTGTCATTCTTCGCTGCACCGACTCTAGTGAATTTATATCCATTCTATAATAGGGGCACCAGAACTGAACCGCATAATCGAGGTGCGGCCTGACTAGCGCAAGATATAGTTGCAATAAGACCTCTGCACTCTTGTTACTTACACTTCTAGATATAAAACCCAATACTCTGTTTGCCCTATTTCGAACATTAACGCACTGTTTTCTAGGCCGTAGGTCCGGGCTTACAAATACCCCAGGTCTCTTTCACAAGTCGACTTCTCTAGGTTGAATGCTGCTAAGGCTGTATACATTATAAATATTTGTTCTTCCAATATTAAGTACGCTGCACTTGCTGGTGATGAATTTCATTTGCCATTTTTCAGACCACCCCTGCAGTTTATTTAGATCCTCCTGTAATGCATTTGCATCCTGCCCTGAATTAATTTGCCGCCCTATTTTGGTGTCATCGCAAACTTGCTTATGTCACTGCTGATCCCAGTATCTAGATCGTTTATGTAGATTATGAACAAGAGTGGGCCTAGTTCTGACCCTAGGGAACCCCACTGGTTACACGGCCCCACTCAGATTTAACACCATCTACGCTGACCCTCTGCGTTCTATCGGTGAGCCATGATTTTATCCAATTTAAAACTTCCCCCTCGATACCATGAGCCTTAATTTTTCTCAGAAGCCTCTGATGCGGTACTCTGTCAAATGCTTTGCTAAAGTCTAAGTAAATAACATCGTAATTTTCGTCATTATCTACTACCTCGAAGACTTTCCTAAAAACGTTAGCAGATTTGTTAGACAAGATTTTCCCTTTGTAAACCCATGTTGAGAGTCGTAGATTAATTTGCTTTTCTCTAGATGCGATCGGATGCTATCTGCTATAATTGATTCAAGAAATTTCCCCACTACTGACGTCAAACTGATCGGCTGGTAATTTGACGCTGATGCTCTGTCTCCCTTTTTGAATATGGGTACTACATTTGCCTGTTTCCACAAGTCTGGCACAACTCCAGTGTCTAATGATTTTGTAAATAAGTTTACGAGGGGTCCGCTAATCTGTTCCCTACACTCTTTCAAGACTCGAGGAAAAATTTCATCCGGCCCTGGGGATTTTGTTTTCTTTAGTTTATTTATCTTCTTAAGAACATCCTCTTTTCTGATAGTGATATTCTTTAATTTCTCTTCTTCCTTTCCCTTAAATATCAGTTCCACCTCTGGAATTTCATCGCAAATTTCTTCTGTGAAAACTGATAAGTAGCTGTTCAATGCTTTGCTTATTTCTTCACTGCCGTTTATCACTTCTCCCCTCCCTGACTTTAAAGGCCCAACTTTGTCCTTGACCTTTGTTCTATATACCTGGAAAAATCCCTTGGGATTCGCCTTGGATTCTCTTGCTATTTTGATTTCATAGTCTCTCTTTGCTTTCCTTACATTTTTCTTAACATTCCTAGATAGTTCATTATACCTGTTTCTGAGCTGCTCCTCCCCTCCCTTTAATTTCTTATATATTCCTTTCTTTATTCCTATGTCATGTTTAAGTTTTCTGGTCATCCACCTTGGCTCATTCTTATTTGACCTAATTTTTCTGTATGGTATATTTTGTTCTTGTGCTTTATGAAGTATACTAGTGAATATATTATAGTCATGATCAATTGTTGTGTCATTTATGACCTCACCCCTTCCTACTGGGAACTGACGTGACTGTTCCAAGGTGACCTCACCTAGGTACCTTCTTAACCCCTGATAATCCGCCAACCGAAAGTTTGGGACTCTGACCATATTGTCATTGTTTTTCGTTTCCCAATTTAGGGTGAACCTGATTTCTCTGTGATCACTGTTACCTAGTTCTTCCCCTACTGTGATATCTCTGATAATATTTTCTTTATTTGTTAATACTAAACTATCCAACCAGAGCGAACTCGTAACAATGGTTTTAAATTAGACAAATTTAGATTTAGGCGTGAAATTGGTAAACACTGGTTTGGAAACAGAGTGGTGGATGAATCGGGAACAAGTTACCAAATATCATTAACTCGAATACGCTGAATTGCTTCAAACATAGGTTGATGCTCATATGAGCAATAGGGGTTGGGTGTAAAACGGGACTGCTCCAGTATGGGCCAATAGGCCCGCTGCAGTTTCCTCCATTCTATAAGTGTTCTATGTTCTATGATATACAAACCAGAGAGTACCGCAAACCAAGAAACACTGACCCAAGCATCAGGTTATCCCCTGACATACATCCTGAGCCAGCAAGCGAGGAGGTAACGATGGAGGACGAAGACGAAATCGCCACAAAAATAGAACACGCCAAATTCAGCACCTCAAAAGAGAACCAAAACAGGAACTATGGCACCACCACTGTCACACAGAAAGATCACGGAGAATGAAGACCTAGGAGGACAATCAGCTCGATTTTTCTCAAGTACTGCTCCCATAGTCTCAAATAGAGAGACCTTGGGCAGAAATAAGACAAGGGGAGATAAAAATATACACTGCATAAACACTTAGAAGACACACACATTGAAACACCACTAAGAAAGGAAAAACCCCACACAAGACACAGCAGGATAGGAGAGAGTTGATCAGTCATCGTATAAAAAATCCGTCTGGGCCTGTTGACCGACAGGAAGCGCTATCAGCATCGGTCAGCAACACTGGCAAACCAGCTCTAAGCACCAGCCTTCATAATAAACAGACTTAAAATAATCCAGCACAATGTTTAGCATCGGTCCAATAGAGAGCAAGCGACCTATATAACACAAGGCCTCGTAACCCAGATATTATCCTCCTAAATTAGCACGGTAAGAAAAACTCAGAACAAAATAAAATATTTAACTACACAGTCTACCAAAAACAGTCAAGACACACAACATGATGGACTAAGTTATAGCCATCAAAACGGAACATACAACACAAGATACATGATTCATTTCAAGAAAATTTCTACGTTACATCTCCCCTGAGAAGATCCATATTTCCCCTCTAGCAGACATGCTCTGCCTGATGAGAAGAAATGTACCAGCATATTTTCTGGGTGACCTAAACGCACTACACCGCGTCTTAGGAACCAGGACAAATAACGCCGTAGGGCAGATCTTTAAACGCATGATTGAACCACGGCAACGCAATACACCTTAGCCCAGAATTCCACATACACCAGAGCAGGTCACTTCGACATCCAGACATAGTAATAACAAACCAGCATCACCATATCTTAGCCTGCTAATGAAACCCGGCCCAATAACCACCAGTGACCATCTCCCTATCGTAGCCACACTCCACGTCGTTACAATACAGATCCCGTGCCGTTGAGATGTTGCCAGTCGGTCCAACTGAATGGAAAAAGGAGTTAAAGAATCATCAAATCACCCAACTACACAGCTAACACACCTCCCAAATAGACAACACACTAGAGATATGGTATGAAAACGTGAGCCAAGCAATGAAAACACCACATACCCAAGACCACTCACCGAACATTACCACACTCTCAAAAACTTATACCAATTAAGAATCCTACAGACACAATTCAGTATCTTAATGTAATTAATCATAAAAACAAGGATGGACGTCGGAACACAGAAGACAATATAACACCATACACGAACAACGTGCCCAAAGAAGCTTTTGAGTATGAATAAATGGCAAAAACTAATAACAGACACAGAAGCAAATTGCCACAACCCGAAAAAAAAAATTCTGCCAGAAAATTAAACTCCTAATGGGAACTCCTCCAGCAACGAATCAAACTACATTATAAACAGAAATCAACAATCGAACCCAAGATCAAGTTAAACAGAGTACCACAGGGAAGTAACTCGCCAACACCCCCCACACGATATGTACGTCGGACATGCAACCTCCTACCAACGAAAATTCAGACATACCCCATGCTGATGATGTTACCCAAATCATCCGACATCCAGGTAAGACTAAACAGATGATGACACGAAAACAGCCCACGCCATCGAGCACCAACGCTATGAAAAAGTGGAAAATCCAAACTAACCTACAGAAACTTAAGATAATACATTATTACCAAAACAAACCCATAGTCAACAACGAACATATACAATTCTCCAAGGAAGGCAAAATACTGGGACCTCACAATAACAAGAGAACAGGTAGAAGAACACATAACACAAGCAGCAAAAACGTTTTGCCCAATTACAACTCACAAAACTACGAAAAATTCAGCAAAATGACACCAACATTCAACTGCACTCTATTCAAAGAACTTGTCCGCCCCCACCTAGAGTTTCACCACACACACTCAGCACCACTGTGCAAACCAGCCAACTTAATCTTCAATCAGTACAGAACAAAGTTAACTGCAGAGCATCAAAGTAAATCCCGCCATACACCAACACAAAATACAAGAACTTCAATGGAATTATGCTAACACGAACCACTGAACACGTACACACAGCCGCTTCAGAGAGTTTGGAGGCACCTAAAGAGTTGGAGGACCCAATATTCTCCCAGTTAAAATAAGAAGTAACTAATAAACACACAGATGGTGGCCCAAGAGCCTTGGCGCGCTAGCATAGAAGAACAAGACCCACTTTACATTATTATATGTGAACAAATAACACCACCATTTAACAAAAGGCCGTGCAGCAGGAGCAGAGCCTGATAGGTCTTGGACCTCCGGTGGTCGGAGGATGTAGTGTGCGTGTATTTTACCGTAGCTGTCTATTGTAACACACTATTATCATCTTTTCTCCTGCCTTTCGCCTCATTTTGTCGTAACAAGGGCTAATAAAGTACTTGGGTTCATAAGCATCCTCATGAGAGATTGATATGAAGGTAGCCACATGGAATAGGTGGGATCAGTTATTAAAATGGATTAGGTCATGGTTAACTGGTAGGAAACAAAGAGTCAGCATAAATGGATTAAAGTCAGACTGGGGTGTACGTGCGGAGTTCCCCTAGGATCTGTATTAGGCCCCTGCTGCTTGTTACTATTCATTAATGATCTTGATTTGTGTACAACTAGTAGGATTAGTAAATTTGCAGATGATACCAAAATGGGGAGAGTGATAAATTCAGACAGTGACTGAACACCTTCAAAAGAGATCTAGATACCTTACATGAGTGGTCAGTAGATCACAAATGAATTTTAATACTGATAAATGCAAGGTACTAAGCAGATAGGGAAGCACTAGTCATGTAAACGTTAAGTATAAACTAGGTAACACGGAACAGAAAAACCCAGATTGTGAAAAGATTCAAGGTGTATTTTGTTAGCAAACGACTTGAAACCCAGAAAACACGTATTAGCGTTCGCAACAAGGCAAACAGGATTCTTGGTTCATATCTAGGTCTGTGAGTAACAGAACTGCTGACGTTATCTTTGAAATCCTTTATCTCGCATTAGTGAGGCCACATGATTATGGTGGCTCCAATTTGCAACCTTATTATATTTTGGGACATAGACTTTTGAGAGAGACAAAGAAAGAATGACAAAATGATCCATAATATAGAAACCTTCCATATGAAGAAGAAAGACTGAAAAGCTTTTGGCTTGCATTCATTAGAGATGCGTAGAGTTAGGGAGGCGATAGAGGTGTTCAAGTGGGTAAGGGATTAACAAGGGTAAAAGTGGAAGAGATGTTCGCAGCTCAGTATAACGAAATAACTAGAACAAATGGCTTTAAATTAGATAAATTCCGGATTCAGAAAGGATATAGGCAAGCACTGGTTTGGTAAATAGAGTTGTGGATATGTGGAATAGGCTACTTGGTTATAGTAGGATCGGGGGACTAGGAGCTTCAAGATTTTAGTTGGATAGGCACATGGAAGTGTTGATGGTGTGAAAGGGTCTGCCCTGTATGGGCCAGTTTGGCCTCCTGCAGTATCCCACTTTCTTATGTTCTTATGTTCTTATGTAAGATGTTCTGAAGCTCGTGCAATACCAAAATAACTAGAACAAATGGTTTTCAAATTCAGATAAATTCCGATTCAGAAAGATATAGGCAAGCACTGCTTTGGTAATAGAGTTGTGGATATGTGGAATAGGCTGATTGAGTGTTATAGTAGATCGGGGACGCTGGGGAGCCAAGATTTAGTTGATAGCACATGGAAGTTGGATGGTGTGAAAGGGATTCAAAGTTCAGCGCCAGTCGGCCTCCTGCAGTATCCCACTTCTTATGTTCTTATGTAATTATTTTTACCCAATTGTTTTTTAACCAGGTGATAAAAAAAATAAATAAATACTTTTAAAACTCTTCTGCCACATTCCTGGCATACGTCACACTTACCAACAGGTCTACCCAAACGAGGTTTCTGTTAATCTCATCTATGATTACATAATCACTACTATATCACCTTTTATTAACTCTTAACATGTACTGTTAAGGTCAGAAGCTTGGCCATAGGGTGACGAGGTTGGACAGATAAATGAGTGACAAAATGTAGGGGTGTAAACAGGATAGTTTATTTAAAAGCACAATTATTCCATCCTCAGAGCACACCCCAAAGGGACAAAAGTTCTACAGTTCTTGTGTATATTAGTAGAGATAAAAGCATTAAAAGAAAACAATAACAATACATACAAAAGTCTGATAAAAACAGTGGCAATATAGTTAACTGACTGACAGAATTAAGCTTAAATGAGAATAATTAAGAATTATTTCAATTGTCCTGAATCTGGGTGGTGAGGTGCTGTTACGTGAGTTAGACTCTGACAACAGAAAGTGAAGTCACGCTAATATTCTGTTGTGTGGTTAGGGTTGGACCGCTCTTCCAAAGCTTGGGCCTGGGGTCTCATTAGTAAACGTTAAGTTAAAAGATAATTATGACTACCACCCGCTGCCTTACTCCTTACGTAGTGTGCTTTTGTTGTATTGGTTAAAGCAAAGATTTATTAAGATCTCGCCAGTGGTGTGAGTTATGGTGTGCCGTGTGCACTATGAACCTCAAGGATTATTAAAAGTTGTAAATAAAATTATCTTTTATCTAAGCCAAGTATGTTTAAATAACTGGTAATTTATGATTGCCAACACAAAGTCTCTTCCTTAATCCATCATGATAAGTAGGAACCTTAAGCCAAGTAAACAATGTGTTTTTGCTCGTAACAAGGCTAATAAAGTACGTGGGTTCATACAAAGGAGTGTTAGTTACAAGACTAGCGAGGTCATCCTAAAACTGTATCTTGCTCTTGTGAGACCACACCTGGATTACGCAGTTCAGTTCTGGTCACCGTATTACAGAATGGATATAGAATCCTTGGAAAGAATTCAGAGGAGAATGACAAGACTAATCCCGGGCATTAGGAACCTTGAGTATAGAGACAGGTTAAAGCATCTTAATTTGCACTCCCTCGAGAGACGTAGAGCGAGGGGCGACCTGATAGAGGTGTACAAGTGGAAGGCAGGGCTAAACAAAGGGGACATTACAAAGGTACTCAAACTATCCAACCAGGAGCGAACTCGTAACAATGGTTTTAAATTAGACAAATTTAGATTTAGGCGGAAATTGGTAAACACTGGTTTGGAAACAGAGTAGTGGATGAATGGAACAAGTTACCAAATATCATCATTAACTCGAATACGCTGAATTGCTTCAAACATAGGTTGGATGCTCATATGAGCAATAGGGGTTGGGTGTAAACGGGACTGCCCACTATGGGCCAATAGGCCCGCTGCAGTTTCCTCCATTCTTATGTTCTTATGTTCTTATGATATACAAACCAGAGAGTACCGCAAACCAAGAAACACTGACCCAAGAACAGGTTATCCCCGATCATACATCCCGAGCCAGCAAGCGAGGAGGTAACGATGGAGGACGAAGACGAAATCGCCACAAAAATAGAACACCCCGCCAAATTCAGCACCTCAAAAGAGAACCAAACAGGAACTATGGCACCACCACCGTCACACAGAAAGATCACGGAGAATGAAGACCTAGGAGACGGAATCGGCCTTCGATTTTTCTCAAGTACTGCTCCCCCCATAGTCTCAACAGAGAGACTCCTGGCAGAAATAAGACAAGGGGAGATAAAATACACATACACAGACAAACACTTAGAAGACACACACATTGAAACACTAATTAAGAAAGGAAAAATCCTCACAAGACACAGCAGGATAGAGAGAGTTGATCAGTCATCGTATAAAAAATCCGCCTGGGCCTGCTGACTGACAGAAAGGTGTCAGGGGAGCATCGGTCAGCAACACTGGCGCAAACCAGCTGTAAGCACCAGCCTTCATAATAAACAAACTTAAAATAATCCAGCACAATGTTTTAGCATCGATCCCACAGAGAGCAAGCGACCTATATAACACATACCGTAACCCAGATATTATCCTCCTAAATTAGCACAGTAAGAAAAACTCAGAACAAAATAAAATATTTAACTACACAGTCTACCAAAAAAACAGTCAAGACACACAACATGATGGAATTGCCATAGCCATCAAACGGAACATACAACACAAGATACATGATTCATTTCAAGAAAAATTTCTTGTCAGTTACATCCCTCTGAGAAGATCCATATTTCCTCTAGCAGACATGCTCTGCCTGATGAGAAGAAATGTACCAGCATATTTTCTGGGTGACCTAAATGCACTACACCGCGTCTTAGGGAACCAGGACAACAACGCCGTAGGGCAGATCTTAAACACATGATTGAACCACGGCAACGCAATACACCTTGGCCCAGAATTCCCCACATACACCAGAGCAGGTCACTTCGGACATCCAGACATAGTACTAACAAACTAGCATCACCATCTTAGCCTGCTAATGAAACCCGGCCCAATAACCACCAGTGACCATCTCCCTATCGTAGCCACACTCTCCACGTCGCCAATACAGATCCCTGCCAAGTTGAGATACAGCTACAGTCGATCCAACTGGGATGAATTAAAAAAAGGAGTTAAGGAATCATCAAATCACCCAACTACACAGCTAACACACCTCCCAAATAGACAACACACTAGAGATATGGTACGAAAACGTGAGCCAAGCAATGAAACACCACATACCCAAGACCACTCACCGAACATTACCACACTCTCAAAAACTTATACCAATTAAGAATCCTACAGACACAATTCAGAATCTTAATGCAATTAATCATAAAACAAGGATGGACGCCGGAATACAGAAGACAATATAACACCATACACGAACAACTAAGAAACATGTTCAAAGAAGCTTATATGAATAAATGGCAAAAACTAATAACAGACACAGAAGCAAATTACCACAACCCGAAAAAATTCTGCCAGAAAATTAAACTCCTAATGGGAACCTCCAGCAACGAATCAAACTACATTATAAACAGAAATCAAATTAACCGAACCCAAGCATCAAGTTAAACAGCGGAGTACCACAGGGAAGTAACCTCTCGCCAACACTCTACACGATATGTACGTCGGACATGCAACCTCCTACCAACGGAAAATCCATACCCTATGCCGATGATGTCACCCAAATCATCCGACATCCAGGCAAGACCAAACAGATGATGACACGAAAAACAGCCCACGCCATCGAGCAAATTAACGCTTATGAAAAAAAGTGGAAAATCCAAACTAACTCACAGAAACTTAAGATAATACACATTGCCAAAACAAACCCAGCAGTCAACAACGAACATATACAATTCTCCAAGGAAGGCAAAATACTGGGACTCACAATAACAAGAACAGGCATAGAAGAACACATAACACAAGGCAAAACGCTTGCCCAATTACAACTCACAAAACTACGAAAATTCAGCAAAATGGACACCAACATTCAACTACACCTATTCAAAGAACTTGTCCGCCCCCACCTAGAGTTTCCACCAATACCACTCAGCACGATCAGCAAAACCAGCCAACTTAAACTTCAATCAGTACAGAACAAAGCTATCCGTAGAGCATCAAAGCAAATCCCGCCATACACCACCAAAATACAAGAACTTCACGAATTATACAATATCGAACCACTGAACACACGTACACACAGCCAAGCTCAGAGAATCTGGAGGAAACTTGAAGAGTTGGAGGACCCAATATTCTCCCAGTTAAAATAAGAAGTAACTAATAAAACACACAGATGGTGGCCCAAGAGCCTCCATGCTAACATAGAAGAACAAGACCCACTTTACACATATATGTGAACAAATAACACCACCATTTAACAGCCGCCTTGTGCAGCAGGAGCAGAGCCTGATAGGTCTTGACCCTCCGGTAGTCAAGGATGTAGTGTGTGTGTGTGTGTGTGTATTTACTGTAGCTGTCTATTGTAACACACTATTTATCATCTTTCTTTCTCCTGCCTTTCTATCTCTCTATTTTGCTCGTAACAAGGCTAATAAAGTACTTGGGTTCATACATCCCTCATGAGAGATTGATAAGGAAGGTAGAAGCACATGGAATAGGTGGATCATTATTAAAATGGATTAGGTCATGGTTAACTGGTAGGAAACAAAGAGTCAGCATAAATGGATTAAAGTCAGACTGGGGTGCGGTCAAAAGCGGAGTTCCCCAGGGATCTGTATTAGGCCCTCTGCTGTTTGTTATATTCATTAATGATCTTGATTTAGGTATAACTAGTAGGATTAATAAATTTGCAGATGATACCAAATGGGGAGAGTGATAAATTCAGACAGTGACTGAACACCTTCAAAGAGATCTAGATACCTTACACGAGTGGTCAGTAGACTGGCAAATGAATTTTAATACTGATAAATGCAAGGTACTACAGATAGGGAAGACGAATACAAACGTTAAGTATAAACTAGGTAACACGGAAATAGAAAACTCAGATTGTGAAAAAGATCTAGGTGTATTTGTTAGCAACGACTTGAAACCTAGAAAACAATGTATTAGCGTTCGCAACAAGGCAAACAGGATTCTTGGGTTCATATCTAGGTCTGTGAGTAACAGAACTGCTGACGTTATCTTGAAACTTTACCTAGCATTAGTGAGGCCACACATGGATTATGCGGTTCAATTCTGGTGTCCTTATTATAGAATGGACATAGATTCTTTGGAGAGAGTACAAAGAAGAATGACAAAATGATCCATAATATTAGAAACCTTCCATATGAAGAAAGACTGAAAAGCTTTGGCTTGCATTCATTAGAGAGGCGTAGAGTTAGGGGAGATATGATAGAGGTGTTCAAGTGGGTAAGTGGGATTAACAAGGGTAAAATGGAAGATGTTCTGAAGCTCAGTAATAACGAAATAACTAGAACAAATGGCTTTAAATTAGATAAATTCCGATTCAGAAAGGATATAGGCAAGCACTGGTTTGGTAATAGAGTTGTGGATATGTGGAATAGGCTACCGAGTGCTATAGTAGGATCGGGGACGCTAGGGAGCTTCAAGACGAAGTTGGATAGGCACATGGAAGTGCTGGGATGGGTGTGAAAGGGGTCTGCCCTGTATGGGCCAGTCGGCCTCCTGCAGTATCCCACTTTCTTATGTTCTTATGTTCTTATGTAAGATGTTCTGAAGCTCAGTAATAACGAAATAACTAGAACAAATGGCTTTAAATTAGATAAATTCCGATTCAGAAAGGATATAGGCAAGCACTGCTTTGGTAATAGAGTTGTGGATATGTGGAATAGGCTACCGAGTGCTATAGTAGGATCGGGGACGCTGGGGAGCTTCAAGACGAAGTTGGATAGGCACATGGAAGTGCTGGGATGGGTGTGAAAGGGATCTGCCCTGTATGGGCCAGTCGGCCTCCTGCAGTATCCCACTTTCTTATGTTCTTATGTAATTATTTTTACCTAATTGTTTTTTTAACCAGGTGATAAAAAATAAATAAATACTTAAAATCCCCCTCTTCTTGCCACACATTCCTGGCATACGTCACATTTACCAACAGGTCCACCCAAACGAGGCTTCTGTTAATCTCATCTATGATTGTTGCTAATCACTACCATATCACCTTTTTATTAACTCTTTTTAACATGTACTGTTAAGGTCATAGCTTGGCCATAGGGTGACGAGGTTGGACAGATAAATGAGTGACAAATGTAGGGTGTAAACAGGGATGCCTTCATTTTCATGTGCTTATCAATTATTCCATCCTCAGAGCACACCCCCAAAGGGACAAAGTTCTACAGTTCTTTGTGTATATTAGTAGAGATAAAAAAAGCATTAAAAGAAAACACCAACAATACAATACAAAGTCTGGATAAAAACAAAGGGCAATATAGTTAACTGACTGACAGAATTAGTTTAAAATGAGAATAATTAAGAATTATTTCACTGTCCTGAATCTGGGTGGTGAGGTGCTGTTACGTGAGTTAGACTTGACAACAGAAAGTGAAGTCACTAATATTCTGTTGTGTGGTTAGGTTGACCGCCTCCTTCCAAAGCTGGGCCCGGGGTCTCATTAGTAAACGTTAAGTTAAAAGATAATTATGACTACCACCCGCTGCCTTACCCTTACGTAGTGTGCTTTTGTTGTAATATTAAAGCAAAGATTTATTAAGACTTCGTCAGTGGTGTGAGTTATGGTGTGCCGTGTGCACTATGAACTCTCAAGGATTATTAAAAGTTGTAATGTAAAATTATCTTTTTATCTAAGCCAAGTATGTTTGTAAATAACTGGTACTATGATTGCCAACACAAGTCTCTTCCTTAATCCATCATGATAAGTAGGAACCTTAAGCCAAGTAAACAATGTGTTTTTGCTCGTAACAAGGCTAATAAAGTACTTGGGTTCATACAAAGGAGTGTTAGTTACAAGACTAGCGAGGTCATCCTAAAACTGTATCTAGCTCTTGTGAGACCACACCTGGATTACGCAGTTCAGTTCTGGTCACCGTATTACAGAATGGATATAGAATCCTTGGAAAGAATTCAGAGGAGAATGACAAGACTAATCCCGGGCATTAGGAACCTTGAGTATAGAGACAGGTTAAAGCATCTTAATTTGCACTCCCTCGAGAGACGTAGAGCGAGGGGAGACCTGATAGAGGTGTACAAGTGGAAGGCAGGGCTAAACAAAGGGGACATTACAAAGGTACTCAAACTATCCAACCAGGAGCGAACTCGTAACAATGGTTTTAAATTAGACAAATTTAGATTTAGGCGGGAAATAGGTAAACACTGGTTTGGAAACAGAGTGGTGGATGAATGGAACA
>NW_024720049.1:0-1925 GCF_018991925.1 Homarus americanus
GCAAAATATTAAAACTGAAATTATTTTCTGTTTTATATACACTAAAATCTACCAAAAAGTGATGGGCCATTAGTTTTAGCTGATCTTCCCTCCCATGACACACCCTAGTGCTCCTTCATGCCTCCCCAGCAGCCCTAAACTGGCAGCATAGGCAGACGTGTCCATTCGTTCTCTAGCCTTATCTCTTTGCTCCAGTGCCTTGTCCAGTCTCCCCTCTAAATGCCCTAGTATCAGGTATTAGTGACACGCTTAGTTAGGCTCTAGAAGGGATCCTGGTGGTAAGGAATCTCTGTTTGGTAGGAAATAATCATTTTGTAGTGATTGTTGTATATATATATATATATATATATTTCGTATGTCTGTGTAATATAGTTATGTTAAGTAATTTTCGTTTGTCTAACTCCTTACGGTATATTTTCACCTGGCATCACTCTTATTTTATTATACAATTACTTATTCCCTTTAAATTCATGTTTGCTAGTCATTACCCTTTAGAACATAAATTGAATTAATTAATTATCTTCCCTTTAGATTCAATTTATTTCAACTTGTTCATACTTATTCAAGTACTTTAGTTGAGTAGGTTTTTGTGGGATAATTATTGCCGTGTTCCCTATTTGTTCCTTTATTTGTTAATAACTTGGGGTAGGTTTCACTCCCCAAGTATAAAAGGTAGTGGGATCGCGACAACTGACAGGCGCCGACTACAGTACTTATCACGTCCAACACCATCAAGCTGTACCACACACGCCAGCACCCCATTTGTTGCTGATGATTCAGTTCCGTGTGTGCGGTGACACTTTCTTGGTAGACGGTGAGAAAGAGGAAAAAGAAGGGGCAAGTCCTCACCCACCTGTCATCAGTCAGGGTTTGGCAGTCCAACTCCGTGGAGTTGCAGGAAGCTTCAGGCATCTACCGGGACACCAGAGAGCTGACGTGCTGGCCGCCATCCAACAACATCCTCTTGTCTTCCAAGACATGCCTGGCTGTACCACTGCCGTGGTGCATGGTATTGATGTTGGTTCTGCTAAGCCTACCAAGCAGGCTCCCTACCAGCGTGGTGCTCACCAGTCACTCTAGTACCGAAGGACGGCACTCTTCGATTCTGCATCGACCGCAAGGTCAACGCCTTCACCATTGGACAGCTTCCCTCTACCAAGAGTCGACGACTGCATCGAAGCAATCGGGGACGCCAAGCTCCTCTGAGATTGATTGCCTTCGAGGGTTTTGCAATTACCATTGACCCGTCGTTGTTACGTTTAATGTTACGTTTTAAGTGCAGGAAAGTGGCTTTCTTACTGGGGAGAACCTTGGATACCTTCATATTGGTTAGCTCTACCCAAGAGATTATGGTGTATCACTACGTAGTAATTTGCTCTGCTTCCGGCACTCAATGTGTTATGTACTTGATAAATGATGATTTAGTGAATTCCACTAACTTCCATCATCCATTTAAGGTTATTGGTTATACTTTGTCATAACTTCACGAGTCATTACCCTTGGTAATAATGATAATAGAGGATCACAGATACGGGCAGATGAGAATTTACGTTTATTTGGCACAATTCCATACACTGGACTTGAGTAATTTGCATGGATAGCCCATTAACAAGCATTCACGCCACAGCACCGTAGTTATAAGGAGAGTTTGTCAACCTGGTGAATTAATCGTTTAGATCTATTAGGCCGGCCTGGAGTGCTCTTTTGTAGCAAACAGGTCCTCACCATTGATCACTTTTGAGGATGTGTTAACTTGTCGCTGGACTTAACAAAAAATCTCGGGGATTTGCACACACAGACCTGCAGCACCAGAGGACTGTATGGCCCCTAATCTTGTCTGTGGAGCAGGAGGTTTCTTTCTCTAACCCAAGGCTCCAGTTTTCTCCACTGGCTAAATTGGTTTTTGAGGCGTGAAGTGATGAACA
>NW_024720050.1:0-17863 GCF_018991925.1 Homarus americanus
GTGTGGTACAGTGGCCTGTGGAGTACTTTGTGGTACAGTGGCCTGTGGAGTACTGTGTGGCACAGTGGCCTGTGGAGTACTTTGTGGTACAGTGGCCTGTGGAGTACTTTGTGGTACAGTGGCCTGTGGAGTACTGTGTGGCACAGTGGCCTGTGGAGTACTGTGTGGCACAGTGGCCTGTGGAGTACTGGGCCGTGGCACAGTGGCCTGTGGAGTGCTGTGTTGTACAGTGGCCTGTGAGTACCGTGTGGCACAGTGGCCTGTGGAGTACCGTGTGTGGCACAGTGGCCTGTGAGTACCGTGTGGCACAGTGGCCTGTGGATACTGTGTGGCACAGTGGCTCGTGGAGTACTGTGTGGCACAGTGGCCTGTGGAGTACTGTGTAAGGTACAGTGGCCTGTGGAGTACTGTGTGGCACAGTGGCCTGTGGGAGTACTGTGTGGCACAGTGGCCTGTGGAGTACTTTGTGGTGCTGTGCGGCCTGTGGAGTACTGTGTGGTACAGTGGCCTGTTGAGTAACCTTGTGACACAGTGGCCTGTGGAGTACTGTGTGTGGCACTGTGGCCTGTGGAGTACTGTGGCACAGTGGGCCTGTGGAGTACCGTGTGGCACAGTGGCCTGTGGAGTACTGTGTGGTACAGTGGCCTGTGGAGTACCGTGTGGTACAGTGGCCTGTGGAGTACTGTGTGGTACAGTGGCCTGTGGAGTACCGTGTGGCACAGTGGCCTGTGGAGTACTGTGTGGCACAGTGGCCTGTGGAGTACTTTGTGGTACAGTGGCCTGTGGAGTACCGTGTGGCACAGTGGCCTGTGGAGTACCGTGTGGTACAGTGGCCTGTGGAGTACTTTGTGGCACAGTGGCCTGTGGAGTACTGTGTGGCACAGTGGCCTGTGGAGTACTGTGTGGCACAGTGGCCTGTGGAGTACTATGTGGTACAGTGTGTGGAGTACCGTGTGGCACAGTGGCCTGTGGAGTACCGTGTGGCACAGTGGCCTGTGGAGTACTTTGTGGCACAGTGGCCTGTGGAGTACTGTGTGGCACAGTGGCCTGTGGAGTACCGTGTGGCACAGTGGCCTGTGGAGTACTTGTGGCACAGTGGCCTGTGGAGTACTGTGTGGCACAGTGGCCTGTGGAGTACCGTGTGGCACAGTGGCCTGTGGAGTACTGTGTGGCCTACACAGCGAGGGAACTGAAGCCATAAGCTCTTGGGAAGAGAAATGAAAGTAATATTTAAAGAACAAGAGAAAAAACCAAGAAAGTGGGTCACACTTTAAAGTTATAAAAGGAAGACTTTATAAGGTAAGCTGCTGTGACTTAACCTCGTCAGTAAAGTGTGTGCGGCAAAAGCCTCATCAGATAGAAGAGTTGCACCATCCTCATATTAAAGCAAAGTTGTATCAAAAGTTTGATACAAAACAATATTTTATGCAATGTTTCTAGGTCGCCGCGTCACTGGTAATGTCACATTAAGAGCCACCTGGACATTGCCTGGCACTTTTATGCCGGAGCATACTTTTTGTGGACATTTTCAAAATCCAAGTTATATCTTTTCTTTTGGATGAGAAACTGGTTTTGAAAACATGTTATTAGAATCAAAACTTGAAGCCTGTGAGTATGATTTGAGAATAGTTTTCTTCTGGCGTCACCCTTTAGCAAAGTTTGAGCCAAGTCCCTAAAGTTAAACAGATATCAGAAATTTTCAATTAGTGGTCTTCATTTTTTCTCTCGTGCCGGTAAACATGTCACAGCAGATCATGTTGACAGGGACGTTCATCCCCGAATTATCATGGGGTCGTATACTAGCCTCCCCCTCCCAGCTAAAATACAGCCGAAATTGCACATTATAGAGACATTATTTCCTTATTTTATATTACAATGAAAAGATAATAAACTTTTGAATCTTCGAGGACCTGATACCTGTTGTACGTCGCTGAGACTTGAGACAAAATCTTAGCTAATCTTATTGACCCATTTGGAAACTCACAGTAGAGCTTCAGTGTAACATCGACGCCCTTTTCACCGTCATTATTTTTCCGTGGATTAAGTGAGCCAATTAGCAAGGTATCACAGGATCCAGCAATCAATGAGACTTCAGAAGGCTGACTCTACAACTTCATGCAGACAAGCACACACACACAGAAGTTCTAATTAATGTAACATAATCACTGGCTCTTCTGGTGTGTGAAGGTCAGAATGTCAGACTTTACTGGTGTGGAGTCTTTAGGGACCAAGAATAATGTGCGTTGATGTCTATGTGTTGAGGAAAGACTAGTGATAACGCTGTTTGCAGGGGAGAACATACAGGTTCGGAGAATATATTTTAATGTTTAGTGACGTCTATGGTTTGAGTAGAAGGCTTTAGTGTTTATTAGTATTAAAGTTTAGATTAAAGTGTCAATATTCAGTGTTGTCGATGCTTCGGGGTAAAACAATAATGTTCAGTCATTTTCATTATCATTATTTTTTTTTATTAAGACGATCATGAACAATGAGAATTTTAATGTTCAATGGTGGTGATGTTTAATTGAAGAGTCTCCGTCGATGTTTACAGATTTTTTTTAATATTTATCGTATAAAACGTGAGATAAAATCTATGCGAGAATATTTTCTATCCATTTAAGATAATTCTCGATAATTTGGGGGCGACCTGCAACCAATCTATTTGGGCGAATATCCGAGGGAGACCGAGGAAGAGGCGATAATGAAGACAATAAACAATGGAGTATGTAGAGCATGAGGAGGGGATAAAGAGAAGGGAAAGAGATAACGTGGACCTGTTCCTCTATAAGGTGGAGCACTACTTCACCTTAATCTCTCATATTTGTGGGTTAAGACTCCCATCAACCCGTTGTGTTGTTATAAGAAACAGTGAGTGACTGACACCACTGAGGTCAGCTAGTACAGAGAGGTTATAACAGGTTAAGACTAAATATTTACTGTACCCCCGGCGGGGCTCGTGCCCCGGTCCGCTGAAAAATCCTAAAATTGAGTCCTGTAAAAGATCGAGAGGAGGAAGTCAAATGTTTTATCCTGTGTGTCCGCCGCCCGAGAAAATTAAATACCGTCCTGTGATTGAGGAATGGAGCTGTTTCCCAGGGAGTTTTACCATCCTTCACAGTGGCACCAACCCATCGGCAGCCAGGTAAACACATAACATGCGATACTATATACTCCATAACTTGTACTTGTTCAGTCTAATTCAATATTCACAATATCTCATAATTCTCTTGAAATTTACACATCAATGAACTTGAAAAAAGACACATCGATTATCCTTAAGTAAAATTAATTAATGTCTATACTTTTTTATGTAGAAAGACTTCTTTTTTGGCCTCAGGGTAACTGTGTGTGTTGTGATATGATACAGACACGGCCAAGTGATGAGGTTTTCGTCATAGCGTTCGTAAGAATGACATAACAGAGGCAGACCAATGGAAATTTAAATACCTTCAGAGCAGCGGGTGCTAAGGCTCCCTGCAGTGTCAAGTACCACGTGTGGACCCAAGATCATGAACGCATGCGAGATAAGCACATACCTGCCTGCTGAAATGGTAAGAATATACCACTAAGACTGGCGTGAAAACGTTTGATAATTCTGAACTAGGGATGTGAAAAAAATGGAGATGGTGGTTGTGTAGACGCACAACCTGGGCTGGCTTTTACCCATTTGCCTAATGGCTTACACCTTTACTTTTTTGTAGGTATAGTGTAGGGATACGCGCCCCCAGGATGTAATACCCGTGACGTACTGTACATAGTCTACATACGGTACATTAAATATGAGTGTAATCGCTCAGAGGTGCGATTTTGGTTTGTGCAGGACAATAAGACCCTTGTCGTTGACGCGATGAGTATAATTCGGTCAAAACCTGTTGAAAACAATTCACATATAACAACTGCTGGTACATCAGGACATAGCTTGTATAATACGATCAATATACAGTACCTAATTACACTTATTACTGTTATTTAGAGTTCTCAGAGGATTCAACAGTTCACAATCACACTCGCGTTTTGGGGTCTAGGGTTAGACCAACGAGAACAAATACAATGTCCTGCTGGTGATATTGGCTGACGAGAATCCAGATGTTGCCTTTACAGTAGAAGGCGATAGACTGTCCCTCAGGCAGTCACACAGCTGCTACCAGCTCCATCTGGCTTAGTAAGCTATTCTGAGTCATAAACAGTTTCTTCACTTAACATGTGGCCGGTGAACACAATTAACACCTCAGTGAAGTTCGTTATCAACACTCTGTCTCTCTCCTCTCTCCCTTTCTCTCTCTCTCTCCCTCTCTTTCTCTCTCTCTTCTAGTTTATCTTACTGTGGCGGTAACAATGAGGACAAATCTTTTTGCTTCCACACCTTCAGTACACAGGATGTTCTACAGGCGTGTCAGTGTCTGATAAAAATACAAGGTATCCTTAGATTATCTGATTCTTCAAACATCTAAAGAATATTACAGCTAAAACACGCTGGTTGGATTATACTTGACTGACAATTACAACAACAACAACATACTTATGAGTTGTTGGTCAACTATAATATGACGGACGAGTTCTTTCTATAATATTTTTGAAGTTATTAAAATCAAAAGAAATGATCAGCTAGCTTATGAACGCCTTATGTATTCAGCATGATGCCCTGATAACTGTGGCCATCATATCATGCAACTGCAGCTTCTAAACACTAATGTAAGATAATTATTAGTGTGGTGATACAAGTGTGGAATAACCTACCTCCGCCCCCTCCCCACTTCCCCTTTCTGCTCCTCCTCCTCCCTACCTTCCACCCCTTCTCTCTTCCTTTCCTCACTGTCTATCTCTAACTCTCCCTCCTCACCTCCAACCTTCCACTTCTTCCTCTCCCTCTCATTCCCCTCTCCTTCCCCATCCCCATCTCTTTCCCTCGCTCCTCCTTTCTCTCTCCCTCTCTCCTCCTTTCCCTCTCCCTCTTCCTCCTTCCTCTTCTTCTCCCTCCCCATTCCTTCCTGTTCTCTCTTACCTTTTTCTCCACTAAAAAAATATATATATATTTATGAATCCCAGAGTGAGCCTCGGAACACTAGGTAACACGGAGACTGACTTGAGCCTCGTCATACCTTCAAGTTGAAAAATTTATTTGATATAGTGGCAGGTGAGGCGGGGCGGGGGGGGGGTGCTGGAGTAGAGGATCACCTGTCTTGGTCGTGTGGCAGATAGTGTAACCGTTGTATAGGTCGTGTGACAGTTTAAGTGCCTTCGTTTAGGCCATCTATATGAAAAAAACATACTCTTTTTTTACATTGAGATCCATTATGTATTGTGTGTGCGTGTGTGTGTGTGTGTCCCTTAGTGTGACGTTCAGCATGCTCCCCTCGCAAGCGAGTGGTCCCGGGTTCGACCCTCGGGCAGGGTGAAACTAAAGGCAAGTTTCTTTACGCCATTTGCGTCTGTCTACCCAGCAGTAATTGGGGACCTGTGTGTTAATCGATTTGCGGATCGTGTTCTGGGGTAATGGTTAGCCAGTGCAGCTGGCAAGGTGCCCGGTCTTCTCGGACTATACCTTGACATTGGGTTATGCAACTTGTTTACTTAGGGTGTAATTGTTGTGTTGGCGACAGCGTCTTCACCTTAAACAAATTAACATCCAAGGTGACCCTTAGGCCGGCCATCCTTGTACACGAAGGGCAACCATAATTATAATTATTATTATTATTATTATTATTATTATTATTATTTTATACATGTATGTATATATGTATGTAAGTATGTACGTATGTATGTATGTATGTGTGCATGTATGTATGTATGTATGTATGTATGTATGTATGTATGTAGGGTGGTTACCTGTGTATGGGTGTCCATATATACACCTCAACAACAGTAGTTCACACATCACTTCACCATTTTCCTGTACGCTGCCTCCTCCTCACTCGCCAGCTCTTCCATATTCATGTCGACGTCCTCAAGGACCAGTTTCTCTATGGCGCCACCACTCACCAACGCTCTCCTCCAGCTAACACCCATTTACATACACACACAACCGACCTTAATCTGTGCCTGAGGGTGGGAAAGGAAAGAAGGGAGTCTGACTGACTGACTTACTGACCGACCAAGCACGCACGCACACAACTACTACTTTACTGTATCCAGCGATGATACAACGATAGGAGTTATTAAAGATGACACCTTCGTTGGTGAGCTCTGAGGTGATTAGAGAGGCCGATACGGGACCGGCATGGCCGTCCACTGATGTTACACGTGTAAAGGGTGCAGGAGGGGCGGCGGCAGCATCTTTCCGGCGCTGGCACCTGTCTGCCTCAGTATGCAATCGTGGTAACTTAAGCATCGACACCTCGTGTGGTGCTCCTCCATGCATTAAGGTGTGGAGTGATCGTTTCCCAGGTGAAGGGGTCGGTTTGGGGCTTTTTGAAGTTTAAGACTATCCTTATACCTTTTCAGTTGCCCGCCGCCGTTACATTTATCATTCGTTAGGTGACTGGAAAGTAGCTGCTTTGGCAGTCTACTGTTGGTCATGAGGTTAACATGGCCAGTCCACCGTAGTGTTTCATGGATAATGGTAGTCTCGATGTTCCTACACTTGTTTTCCCAGCTAACTCGGGGATGGAACAAAAACTACATTGGTGAAAGTTTTCAAGTGCATTAAGGTGCGTACTGTACAGGTATGTGACTCATGTCTCGTTGCCATATAGCAGGGTGGGGAGGAATACTGCTCGATATACGTGCAACTTTGTATATAATTTCAGCTCCCTACAGCTGAAGACACGGGTACGGAGTCTGCGGTGGTGGACAGGAGGGAGCCAAAATACTAAAAGTGGATAACGTTAGAGAGAGTAGTACCGTTAACTTGGTGTGGATGAACCAGGGGCAGACTGAAAGATAATCTGAGTCGTATGTACATTCACCTCAAGGCCAAAGTGTGCTACGGTATCAGCGTAGATGTTCATGATCTCCTGAAGGTCACGTTCAGTATGAACAACAAGGGTGAGGTCGTCTGTATACTGAAGTTCAGTGATGGAAGTGGCCGGCACCTTTCTTCTTGCCTGGAGTCTTCTTATGCTGAAAAGTCCCTTTATCCGGAACTGGATGCCCACCCCGCCGCTGAATGGGCAGCCAAGAAAATGGAAAGGAGAGTTGGTATTAGTACACATCCTTGTTTTAAGCCCGTTTGGATGAGGAAGAACTCAGACTGGCTGCCATTGTGCAGGACACTGCTGTTCATGCCATCATGGAGTTGCCTCGCAATGGCGATAAATTTTAGTGGGCAAGCAAAACGACTGAGGGTCCGCCAAAAGGCTTCCCTGTTGACTAAGACGAAGGCCTTAGTAAGGTCGATGAAGGCCATGTGCAGTACAAGTCACGGAGCTGTACCCTGCACTTTTTCTGTATCTGGCGGGCAGCAAAGATTATGACAGTGGTGCCACGTGATGATCTAAATCTACATTAAGGTTCTGAAAGGAATTTTTCTTCTTCAAGAAGAAGTCTGTTTAGAACTCGGGCGATAATCTTGCCAGCTATGGACAGCAACGAGACCCCGCGGTAGTTGCCACAGTCTGACCTTGTTCTTATAAATATTGACGATGGAGGCGTCTTTAAGAGCTTGGGAGATTTCTTTTTCTCTCATATATTCTCCTGCAGAAACTGGAGACAGCTGGTAAGCAGAGGTCCTCCTGCTTTAGGCCCCTCGGCTGGGATTCCATCAGTCCCTGCTCTTTTTTTTTTTACCTGCTTGATGACAGTATCTACCTCATCCAGGGATGGAGGATAGCTGAAGTGGGTCAATTCTAAGTGTTTAGGGACAGCTGGGGAGTCAAGACATCTACATTGGTATTTCGGTTAAGCAGCGAATGGTAGTGTTATTTTCAGAGGTGATGGATGCCTTTTTCGTCTTTAATTAGGGAGCTACAGTCGTTTGAGCGGAGGGGGGCGGCGCCATGAGTTCTTTAGATGGCCGTCACTTTTTGTATGTGGAAGGTATCAGTTTTGGTCCGAGATTGATTCTTGTTCTGCCAGTCAGTGAAAGCAGCACGTTTACCATTGTCAAGTACGTCGATTTCTTGGTTATTTTCAACAAACCAATATTGGTGGGTTTATTTCGATCTGGCCGAGGATCTTGCTGCAGGTAATGACAGGGTTGAGGATACCCTTTTCGGTACTTGGATTCAGTTTATTTGTTGTTGGGTTGTTCATCAGCCCATCGTCGAGCTGATCTCTGAAAGCATGTGCTACTGCTTGATTCTCCAGTCGTTTGGTGTTAAAACCACTTCTGGAGGCTTGTTGCCTTCGCCATTTTGGGGCGACGTAAAGGGAGACTTTGGCGCTGACAACCCGATGAACTGTGTCACATTGGTCTGAACTTCGCATGGTTCGAGTGATAAGGACATCTCGGCGAATCTTTCTCTGACAATGGTGTAATCAATTAGGTGCCAATGTTTGGATCGTGGGTATTGCCAAGACCCCTTGAACACACACACACACACACACACACACACACACAAAGAGAGAGAGAGAGAGTGAGTCATATGGAACCTCTCCACCAGGCCTGACTGATTGGATTAATGAGCGACAATTGTATTACCTTAATTCAGTTGTCTTGTGTAACTCTGATTCTCCCCTTGTGTTTCTTTTCTTTATTCCTCGAACTTCCTGTTTCTAATTTACTGCTCTCCAAATTAGTCCACTCACTGAATACTACCAAACTCTTTTATACCTTTAATATAGTGACAAAAACAATAATAATAATAATAATAATAATAATAATAATAATAATAATAATAATAATAATATTATAATAGTAATAATAATAATAATAATAATAATAATAATAATAATAATAATAATAATAATAATAATAATAATAATAATAATAATAATAATAATAATAATAATAATAATAATAATAATAATAATAATAACAATAATAATAATAATAATAATAATAATAATAATAATAATAATAATAATGATAATAATTTAGAAAAGTGGAAAGAGTGCTCCTCTCCTGTTCTAAAGTTCCCCGGTTCGTGTATGGGCAACTGCAATCCACCCAGCTGGCAAAGGGTACCTAACTATACAGTTGGGGAAATGAAGATGGTTGTATGCCCTACCGGACTCAACTGTCTCCTTGAATACCGAAGGTTTGGCATACAGTATGCTAGGTCCACACTGACCCTTACAGGCCTTCAGTATTTATGGAACTCTCTTTCACAGTGCAGTGCTACTTCTGCTCTTCATATCTGACAACAGATATTAGGGGAGAGTTAATGATCGCGTACAGAATATTATACAGTACTTCATTTTATCAGTTAAAAGCCGAAGTTCAGTTACGTAAAACGGATATTGCTATAGACATCACCACCACAATTAACACCTGAAGCCTCATCACCACACACACACACGTCACCATCATTATCACCACATACGAGTACGTCACCATTATCATCAATACATACATAGTCACCATCATCACCACAAACACACACATCACCACCATCACCACACACCCACACACACGTCACCACCACACACGTTACAAACCACACCTCGAGTGTCGCAGTAAAGTTAATGGCTACTCCTCGACAACGCACAAAATCAACAGATCATACACTCACATTTGCATACATACGCACACTCAGATGTCCTTGCAAACATTAAGAAATACTCTAATATGGAACGAAACGAGAAGTAGAGAAAAGATAGAAGAATATAACGAGAAATAGATGTCAGGAGAAGAGAGAAGATTGGGAGAAAGAAGGACAATGATGGTGGAGAGGAGGAAGAGGAAAAGTGGGGTGGAAGTGAAAGGTAAGCAGGAAGAGATAAAGCGATTACGAGGGATAACAAAGGAATGGATGATGAAAGGGGTGGAGAGTAAGAAGAGCAATGGAGATGAAGAGGGGATTGAGATGAGTAAAGATGGGGTGAAGGAGAAGGGATGAGGAGGAGAAGAGATGATGACTAAGAGGAAAGAAAGGATGATAAGGTATGGATGAAAAAGTAAGTGGATAGTAGGAGGATGAATGAAATGGAAAAGAGATAGAGAAGATGAGAATAGATGCGAAGGATGAGAATGACTGAGAGAGATGAGAACTGGTAGAAGAATCACCACCAACCACAAGATGCAAGAAGGGAGCTGGGGATCGAAGACAAGCATCCACACAACCAAGCTAAGTCGTTGACGAAGGTAATTTCAGACTGAAGAAGAAAGAAAAACTCAAATTTTCACAAACGCAGACGAAGCTCAAACGTTTACCTGTCCCAATATGTAATGGTGTGTTTCCTGACCTAGATGAGACCACTCAGCCTTCGGAAAATACACACACACACACACACAGGGATGTAACGTTGATGTTATATCCCAGTAGCAGCAAAGAGGAACGAGTGAACGGGCAGCAGGAGAGAGATGAAAGGATAGCTATAGGTCATAAAGGAGAGCAAGGAATGATTAATGAAGGAGAGAGATAGGGGATAATGATGACGAGAGGGAGAGGTTGGAAGAAGAACGCTATTATTTTTCTATAAAGATTTTTTTTTTTCATGTTCCAGTTTTATCGAGGTCAAGGGTCAATGACAGAGATCGTGTCCGGGTCGTGGGTTGGTAATCGGATGAGTGACTTTTCAGTTTCAATTAATTATATCTGTTGCAAAATTCATAATTTTCCATTAGGTATTATCAACGCTTTTGTGGTTTAACATTGATGTATTCTGTTTGCTGCAACCACAACTACTACTACCAGTACTACCACCATTACTACCACTAACACCACCACCCCTACTACCAGTACTACTAACACTATTACTACCACTACTGTCACTATTAATAATCACCACTAACACCAGGGGCTATCACAACTGTAATCCCTTATACCACCATAACTATCACGACTTGTTACCACCACTACTACTACTACCACCACAATCACATTAGCACTACTACATAATTCATCACAACTACCACTATCCCCAATTTACCATCACTTCTATCACACCATTACTACCATCACCACCTCTGGCAGTAACACCAATGCAATAGGTCAGTCCAATCTATTTGGCTAAAGTTAAAGTCGCCTACTATACAGACTTTGTTATGTATGGAAGCCCTGCGCATTTCGTCCCAAATAGGTCGCTCATTAACTCTTATCAAGATTAGGAGATCTATATATAACTCCTGGGCTTAATTTTTCTCTACCATCGATTAATTCTATCCAAACTGTTTCTGAATTCCGCTCAGTTTTTATTTCCTTATTTTTTTCACACTTCAGATTATCCCTGACATATATTGCTACTCCGCCTCCTTTCCTAATCTGCCTATTGGTATGGAATAATTTGTAACCTGCAATTTGGTATTCGACAGGTAACTCACGTAAGTCTAGGTTTATCCATGTTTCGGTGAATGCTATTATATCGATTTTTTCGGTACATACAAAGGCCCTGATATCATCCATTTTGTTTCTCATACTTCTATTGTTCGCGTAGTAGACATTTAGGTTAGTCGTGTTCTGAGTCTTCTCTTTGTCGTGTTCAGGTTTCAACTCCCTACCTAATTTAGTTTTGTCATAATTCCTAACACTATTTCCCTGTAACCTTTCACTTTGTTTACCCGCTCCCACTGCAGTGTCCTCCACCCCCGTGATCATATGTACCCTTAGCAGTTTAAAGACTTCGACATGTTTTGAACTGCCCTCTCGAGAGACCCAGCCAGGGTTGCCACCCCATCCCTAGCATAAAGGTCCCTTCTGCCGTAGAAGTTGTCCCAGTTGTCAATGAATGGGACTGATATTGACTTGCAATAACTGTCAAGACGGCCGTTGACACCAACTGCCCAAGACAACCATTCATTGCCAACTCTCCTTCTAGGCAGGACACCACATATGATAGGGATCCCCCCTTAGGCCTAATACATGCTATAGCTGTCCTGAACTTATCAAGAGGCTTGTAGGAATTCGTGTTATAACGTTGTCTAGCACTCAGGATGGATGGAAACTCTAAGGTGGTTTTCTTGTAAAATATAAGTTATATGACAGACAGTCTGGTGCTGGAGGTGCCGTGTGGTGAGGGGCTGCTCAGTAGAGACGTTCGGTGAGTAGCGTGTTGTAGGAGGTATATGTGCAGGAGCTTCGTTAGAGAAGATGTTGCCTGTTGCTGGCCTCCTGGTTGAATGAATGCTGACAGCGTGGAGCTTGCTTGAGGAGGTGTTGCTTGTTCAGGAAGATGGGCAGAATGAATCTCAATGGAGAGACAGAGCTTATATACCCAGCAGCCGCGAGTCCTCTATGAGTCATGTTGGGAAAACCCGAGAAAGTCGCCGGTCACTAGTTTCGTTGCTAAGTTACCGTACCATCTGCTGTCGTCGCTCGCTTGGTTGCTAGGATACGGCGGCGCATCGGAATGCGGATAGCAGTTGTAGGGGAGACGTCCACTACAAGCTCCTCACTCCTACACCGGCCAATATCATTGCCTCCTTCATTCCTCATCCATAACAAACATCTGTTCCTCAAAGCTTCTTAACAACATCCAGTAACTTCCATCTCCTGTCGTTCGTAAGATTACTTGAAGGCCAATGGGGGTCAATCATAATAGTCCTCATTTCTAATAGGTCCTATTTCTAATGGCGTTTAATCTTAATGACTAGATTGGGAGGTGCATAATGACTAAGGATTATTTGACCCGTCACCATATGAGGGAGCATTAGACTATTCCACCCAGGCTCATATCTGACTTAATTAGTGGTGCAACATGAGTGGTGGTCCCTTACAGCCAGCCTGATTACCAGGCCACTGTAGACATGATTACTGGACCTATGTAATTACGAGGCCCTGAATGATACGTACTAATTTACTTGACTGATGTTAGGCCAAATTAAGTCGTCTGTGAGTGATAAGTTGCCTTCTTGGTCTTGTATTATTTATTTGTTCAGGTACAAGATTCACTCCTTTACTCTGGCTTAGATTATTCAGATTTATTTGCCAATATTCTCACTTGTTTCTCCTATCATTCGGACGGTTACCTAAACAGGAAAATGACGTTAATAAACACTAAAGTTAAATATTGTCGTGAAACTTTCGTAATCAAGATAAATAACCAGCCAATTTATGTAACGTATCATACCATAGCCACATTGCTGACGTCATATAGGTTAATTAGCTAAGTCAACCTGGGACACGTGGCACCAAACTTACCTGGCTGACGGCGTGAGTTGGTAAACGAAGTATATTTGGCTATGAGCATCTAAGTGGTTAATTATTTGATTTTATGTCTAGTTATTTCGTTAAAAAACTATTTTCCAACATTAAGTAATATTTTGTTTTTAATATCATATCAGCTATACCTGTTTACTCTTATTTTATATATGTATTTTTCTTCTCTCTGTCTCTTTCTCCCTCTTCGTCTAACATCTCTTTCTTTAACCTCACAATTATCAAGCTATTCTCTCTCTCTCTCTCTCTCTCTCTCTCTCTCTCTCTCTCTCTCTCTCTGTATCACCCCTCGTATTCTCCTCTCATCTATCTCACATCTCTCTCACACCTCTCACCTCACGTACCTCTCTTATTCCCCTCTCCCTCACCTCTCTTTCTTCTCTTTACCACCTCTCATCCTCCTCTCCCTCACCTCTCACCCTTCTCTCCCTCACCTCTCACCTCTTACCTCTCTCACCTCTTTCACCTCTCTCACCCTCCTCTCTCACCCCTCTCTCCTCTTTTTATCACCTCTCACTCTCCTCTCCCTCACCTCTCATCCTCCTCTCACCTCCTCTCCCTCACCTCTCACCCTTCTCTCCCTCACCTCGCACCTCTCTCACCTCTTTCACCTCTCTCACCCTCATCTCTCACCCCTCTCTCCTCTCTTTATCACCTCTCACTCTCCTCTCCCTCACCTCTCACCTCTCTTATCCCTCTCTCTCACCTCTCACCCCTCTCACCTCTTTCACCTCTCACACCTCTCACTTCACGTACCTCTCTTATTCCCCTCTCCCTCACCTCTCCCTCACCTCTCATCCTCCTCTCATCCTCCTCTCCCTCACCTCTCACCCTTCTCTCCCTCACCTCTCACCTCTTTCACCTCTCTCACCCTCCTCTCTCACTCCTCTCTCCTCTCTGTATCACCTCTCACTCTCCTCTCTCACCTCTCTCATCCTCCTCTCACCCCCTCTCCCTCACCTCTCACCTTCTCTCCATCATATTCTCTTCCAACTCTTCACACCCACGTCACTCTACTCCCCTTCAGTGATTAATTTCCCCTTTTCTGTCCTTCCCTCTTCCCTTCCCTCCCTTCCCCCTTTCTCTTTTCATCATTTATCATCTTCTTTCCCTTCCATCCTCTCGTTTACCCTCTCCTTACCCTTTTAAATCTTCTTCTTCCTCTCCGTGATCATTTATTTTTTCTTAATTAATCTTATTTTTCTCATCTATAGCTTTTCTTGTGTTGTCTTTTTCCTTCTTCTTTTTCTCGTTTTTTTTCGCCTCTTCGTTTCAACGTTCTTCTCTTTTATCATCATTTCTCCTCTTATTTTTCTCCTCCACCATTACTCGTTAACCACATTCCTCTCCTCCCCTTCAAATAATTCTTCTTCTTCTTCTTCTTCCCATCGTTTTCTTCTCCATCCGTTCAATTAGCATCACTTGTCTTAATCTTCCCTCTTTCCTCCTACTCCTCCCCCTCCCCAACCCTCTCTGGACGCCCTCCCCCCATCCCCCCCCCCTTTCCTTCCCCGGGTCAGGGCATAATAAGTTAGTTTTATAGCCCCGGGAGGCGTGGCAGTGATTACTTTAGAGAATAAGGAAGCGTGATAAATACTTGCCTGAAGGAGAGATATTGTGTCTCTACTCTGAATACTTATTTCTCTCCCCCCCTCCCCCTCTCCCCTTCCCGCTAGTGGTACAGGGAACAGGCGAAGGGTAGTGATTATTGGGTTTTTTTATGCGCTAAAGTAATTTTCTTTTATGGGGAACATTTTTTTCCTTTTGTTCCTTTTAGATTGTAAATATATGAGGTGTTAGGTTAAGTAATGTCCCTAGAAGAAGATTTTTTTTCCTTCGTCGTTTTTCTTTTGGGCGATAAATTCAGTTTGCCCAGTCAAACCAACCTTCCACAGAAGCAAGAGTAAAAAAGGGAACATAGCTTCTTCATTTGGATTGCCGTTCACATTACCTCTGAATAAATTCAGTTATTAATGAGTTTACCATTGACCATTTACCATTAATAATTGTTTCTTTGACATTTTAAAGAACTAAACTTATATCCAGACAGGCACATTTATTCAATATGTGGTTCAGTCGCCTTCTTTGACTATCATTGCTGGCAGCCTCTTCGGTATGGTTGTCACAAGGCCTCACACTATATAGCTTCGGCTTATGCTTGTGAAATTCCCACTGAGTTTGGCATGAGCCATGAGGTGGTGGGCAGTCCTCTCTTGTGCAATGTCCCATGTGTTGACCATTTGTGCCCAGACGTGTTCAATCACTTTCATGTCCGCTCCTTTGCTGGGTAATTCCAGGAGATGAAGGGTGCAGTCCCTCAAACCACCGTCAAACGATGCGGACAGTGTGGGTTGGACACCTGTCGTGAATAAACAGGATGAGCCCTGGTGGGAAAGGGATATCCCTCTGCCGAAAGGAAAGCAAGAAACAGGTTGATGTATTTGCCTACCTTTAAGTGCCTCTCAGGGTGTAACACGCGACTCGCCCAATGTAGCGACACCCAGCCCCGAACATTGCAAGTAACGTGACGGCAGAGACTCCTGGAAGATGTTGGAGTGGTCGTATCTGCAGGCGAAACATTGTATCCTTTAATATATTAGTAATTAAGGATGAAGCTGGTGAAAGTTTTCTAAGTAAATGTGCAGATGATGCGTAAACCTTCAGCTTGTACCAAACCTCCAGTAAATGAGAATAGTCACCCACTACTTCACCTGTTAAAAAGAAGAAGAAAAAAGACGGAAACAATTAATGAAGGCATATTACATTATGTCCCTCCCCTATCTCGTCCCCCAGTCAATTTCTGCTAACACGCTGGTTTTGACACCTAATCTTATCTCTTTACGGACTCCCCTGAGACCCTCGAACAGTTGTAGCCAACCCCACCGTATGTGTCATCACCCTTCAGGGAACAATTATATACATCGACGTTTCACAGTGGATTACACACACACACACACACACACACACACACACACACACACACACACACATATATATATATATATATATATATATATATATATATATATATATATATATATATATATATATATATATATATATATATATATATCCAACATGCTCGCTGAAAGTTACATTACACGCGACATACGCGATAGTAAGCGAGAATCACCCCTCGTGTCTTGTGATTTATACTCTTAATAATTTCCCAAACATTTGCTTTTCCAACAATGTATTCCCACAGTCATCATAACGCTGTCAGTTTTTGTTTATGTACCTACCGAAGAAACATAATAAAATGATCATCATTCATGGAACATAAACATTTTTATTCATTCACAATTATAATCATTTGTTATGATGCTTGTCTAATGTAGAGTCCTAATATCCGTCAAGGACTAAAGGTGTGAGAGACAGAACACATTTACACTGGTCCATGTGTCTTGTATATGGATGTTTGTATATACGTGGTGGAAGGGAGAGTATGTTTGTACTGGGGGGGTCGATGTGTATGTATATGTGCATGGGTGTGATATGCACATACGCATGTTTAAACTTAGACTATTTATATGAATAATAGATGTAGACTTATTAAATATGTAAATTTTTGTACCTGCCGTAATGGGACAATATTTTGGCTACAGTATATATGGTGAGTTATTTTATTATTGCTATACTTATATTTTTGACATGGAAGTGTTGGTTACTTCGCCCTAAAACACACACACACCTCCGCCGTGTCCTTCCCCACCCTTCTCCCCCGCCCATTGCCACCCTTCCCCGCCCACATCCACCCACAGCGGCCTCAACAAAATACAGTAAATGGAAAAATGTTAAGATCTCACTAATTGAAAAGTAAAAGTCTTGTGGGACTGAAGTTCTCAGAGGTCCGAAAACGACGGTGTGTGTGTGTGTGTGTGTGTGTGTGTGTGTGTAAATAATAATAATAATAATAATAAACGGTTTATTGAAAAAGTTCTGCAGCCCGAAGGCTGAAAATATACATTGGACATAAATGACTTATTACATACATTGGTGGTTTAACAAAAGCCCTCATTAGAGAAAGGTAAAGGAACATACAGTGAACATACAGATTAATGTAGGTGTTGAACAGCAAACTCGTAGTGCAGTAACTCCCTCCCAGATGGTGTTAGGAGGAACTCACGTGGTGTAGTAGTTCCCTCAGATGGTGTTATGAGGGACCTGGCGTGGTGTAGCAATTCCCTCGCAGATGGTGTTATGAGGGGTCTCACGTGGTGTAGTAATTCCCTCACAGATGGTGCTATGAGGGACTTCACGTGGGGTAGTAATTACCTCACAGATGGTGTTATGAGGGACCTGACGTGGTGTAGTATTTCCCTCACAGATGGTGTTATGAGGGACCTCACGTGGGGTAGTAATTACCTCACAGATGGTGTTATGAGGGACTTGACGTGGTGTAGTAATTCCCTCACATATGATGTTATGAGGGACATGTGGTGTAGTAATTCCCTCACAGATGGTGTTATATGAGTGAGGTTTGGTCTTAGGCCTTCCTATCGTAGACGGATTAAGTCATCGGTGGTTGTTGTTGGGTCTCGCTGGGGCCGTTATCACGGGGTACCTGGGACCTCACTGTGTGAAGGTTAACTTGGGTACGACTGTTACTGTTGAGTTGTTCTTACTGACTTAAGCACTGTTCACCACTGTTCACCTCTGTTTAACAC
>NW_024720052.1:0-13091 GCF_018991925.1 Homarus americanus
ATGACAAATATATTATATAAGATAACTTTGACAAACAACCTGATTAATATTATACAATGATAGTAAAACCTTTTGGGTTTTTGACACATTAACACCTTTATAATATATGTCCAAACCTGAACACTTATTAGAGTCATTTTGTATACCTGTGATTATTTATTATATTTATCAGCCAGGTATGTGTACAATAAGGATGTAATCAGCCAACTTATTGCAGCAAAGTTCTACACAGATGATCAATATAGGATCACAACATGTTATATACTGTAGTTAAATATAGCGCCAAGCGGCAATTACACCCCATAATTAACACGCATTATAAAGGAGAATTTCAACATGAATATTCATCATATTACAAAGGATTAATGAATATGTAAAATAAAATACACAGCTCTGATGAATTAATAGTTTAGTGGTATTGTTTCAGTGTAGAACGTTACAACACTCATTTAAGAACAATGTTCATTCACTTCAGGTCATTGGAGAACATTATGTAACTCAAGTGATGAACAATATTTAACTTAATTGTAGAACAATGTACAATTGTGTAGAACGATGTATAACTCAGTGTAAAAGAGAATAACAACCGAGAACGTGTTGGCAGATCACAGTTAGGCCTGGAAGTGACCTTTATGGTGAAATTTAAAATGAAATTATATTGTATACAGTTCCAATACAACCTAACCTAACCCAACCTAACCTAACCTAATCTAATCTATGTTAAGGTTTAGGATTACGTTCAATCTTACGTTTTCTAGGTAATTTAAATTAGGTTAGGTTAGGTTAGGTTAGGTTAGGTTGATCCAGCTGGCAAGAGATTATAGTGAGTGTTTACTTAACTGATTGATCTGCCCAGCGAGCGTTGTTTGTGATTGTTAACATTAGTGAAAGGAACATTACCAGTATCTGGGATGGTAAACACACCCAGCTGTTTGTCTCACGTAAACAGACACAACGTGTACCTGGGCTAAAGAGGGTAAACCACACAGACGATATCGTGATGTAAACAAACTCTCTACTCCTGCTGGTGAACATAACTCTTGTGTTACCTGGCCTGAGCACGACTGATGAGTACCATTATGAATACCGCTATAAGACTTGGCTGGTGAGAGTAGTTTTATCTTAAACCAAAAGGATTTAACCCATGATATGATGAGGTTCGCATATTGCCTTAGAGTCACAGTTATTTAAGTTCTCATCTCATTATCATCCAATATTAAATCTCCTTTTTGCACAAGAACAAGAAGAAAAGTTAATTAACCACAAGGTGTTAATGGTGTTAGTGTTGTTTTCGTGGTGCTTGTTTACATTGTGATGGTGAGGTCATAGGTCACAGTGCTGCAATAGTGATATAAACAACCGTCTAACAGTTTATTGGATTATTAAATATATTTGACCTATAATAGAGTATTATGGGTGTGTTACGTCTCCTTCAGTCAGTTTCCATCTGATGTTACGACATTTCATTGTTTTATGATGATTCATAAAGGATCAGCCGTTATGTGTATGTATGTAGCCGGAGCGCTGCTGCAGGCTTATGTCCCCGCTGATAGAGATTACAACACCGTACGTGTTTATGTACAAGTTTATTAAACTGAATTATTGTTTTGTATACTAGTGCAGACGGGAGGGGGGGAGCACGTGGGGTAAGTGGCTCTTCTTTTTTTCAGTTATCTTCTTGAGTCACACAGGTGGGAGGGGGAGGGGGACTGTGTGTGTTAGTAGAGGGTTAGTAAATATCCCTTGACGAAAAAATTCCCGATCTAGTCTTCCTCTTCTAACTCTTACGACAAGCAAGACAGCGAAGAAAATATCATAACAAAAGAACAGAGGAACGCCCATGCATGCGTAGTGTCAACAAAGGCTGTAAGAGACTGCTCCTTAAAATTCGTATTTCTGACGAATTCAGCGAGTCTACCAATCCCAGCCTGTGCAGACAACTATAGTAAGACCCAGTTATCAGCACAGTGGCATATTTTTTTTTTTACTTTTGGACTTTGTCATTTTTTGGGGATAAAACATCTGGTCCTACCACCCGATCCCTCTGAGCAAAGTTTTTCAAGTTTGCGCATGCGCAATGTGATAGTGTAACGTCATTACCACTCCACCTGACTGCAGTGTTGCCAACGTGCCCTATGCCCGCCGTTAAACGCTCCCGTTCGTTGGAAACGGCGGCAGTAGGTGACAGTGATGCTGACGACTTTCTTCTTGAAGACACGTCAAAGAAGAAGCAGAAACCTCAGAAGTCAGGGTCTCCAGCAGGGGCCACGGCTCCCCCTTGCACCCCTTCTGGGGCTGTAGAGGGTGGACTCCTCCTGTCATCGGGGTCTCCAAGCGAGCTTACATGTGGCTCACTCAGGTGGGCTTTCCTGCTCCCCAGGGGGAGGTGATGCTGAAGTTCACCATCATCACCCCAGAAACTCGTCGTACCAAGGTAATGGTTCGCGTATAAGTCCATCGATGTTCATATTTCTCTGCTGGACAGCATTCAACTCTCATCGGCTGGTGGGTGGGCCCCCTCCCTCCGAAGGTGAATGTAGGACCAATTTACAACTGTCCTCTCGACCGATTTATCGGAACCCCGAAAATCTGTGGTCGCTGCCAATCGTGGAAACACCGCACCTGGGAGTGCACGAGGATGGTCGCCTGCGGTTTCTGTGCAGGTCCTCACGAAACAGTGGAATGCAAATCGAAAATTCAGAACAAAATCCCAGTTATTCCACGGTGTGTCAATTGCCATGGCAGTCACCACGCCTGGAATGCCAATTGCCCACAGCGTCCTGGCACTCGCCCGGGGAAAACTTACCTTGTACCACCGCCCTCGTCTCTGACGAAGCCCCTATCAACCAAACCTCACTCCTCTACCATCCCCCCTATCACCCCTACCACCCATCCTTTCTCCCCTCCCTCCCTCTGTCTACCGTTCTTGGAACAAGGTCGTTGCCGGCCCTGCCACACAGTCACCACCATCTCCTGCCCACCCGGACCCCCGCTGTCTCTCACCAGCACCACCACCTCTTACTCAACTGAACCTTGCCGTCCCTCTCCGTCGCTACCACCACCACATGCCCAGTCAGGCCCTCGGCAATCCTCGCTGCCACCTCCAGCTCCTGCACAGGTACACCAAGTTGGTTCTATGGAAACAATCACTCTCCGTCTGGATCGCCACTCCAAGCAAATCAACCTTCTCTCTGCCCAGCTCGACTTGTTTGTGAAAACAATTGCGACATTGCAGAGGCAACAACAACTCATTCTGGACACCCTGACCCAACAGGGGCGCACTTTGCAAGCCCTGATGACCCGCCTCCTTCCATCTCCCGAGATGGAGGATCCATCCCTTGCTCTCCCACTCCTCCCTCTCCATTTTTCTCAACAGAATTTGGTACCTCCTCTGGAGCCCTGTCTAGCCCCTCCGACTCATCTCACACCGGAGGCCGTTCCCTCCTCTGCTTACAATGGAACATCCAGGGACTTAGACCTCGCCGGACAGACCTCGCCCAGTTTGTGCTCTCCCATCAAGTAGATGTTGCTCTACTTCAGGAAACCATCACAGACGATGTTACTCCACTCCGCCTCTCTGTCTATACTGTTTCAGTGCCTCCTCACCATTACTTTGACTCATATACATTTTACGTCTGGAGTACTTTCTGTCTCTCCTTACTCTTGATGACCCAGCGTTTGCTGTAGTCTTCTCAGGGGTTTCGACTTTAATGCCCGCCATCCCACTCTTACTCCGGATCATCCCACGCCATGTACCCTTAACGGATCACATCTCTCACAGTTTCTTAATGGGGATGATGATATTCGCTTTCTTTGTCCTGACGATCCTACTCGCCTCCCCCATAGTTTCCTTGATGTTGGCTTACTATTGAACGGTCATACCTCCTTTCATCCTACCGTCTGCACCGAGCCTGCTCTGTATAGTGACCATCTTGCCGTTACTACCCATCTCAGGCTCTCCTTCTCTGCCCCGACATCAGCTCCTTATCGATCCCCTCGCCTTCGTCTCACACAAGATGCTGTTCCTTCCTTTACCCAATACCTTTCTTACCTGGGCGGATTCATATGTTGTCCCCCAGTCCCTTGACTCTTACAGCGCTGATTTTGTTGATGCCGTGTATGACTCTGTCAATCGCGCTACCCCTCCACGCCCTCCCCGTCACCCCAGAAGTGCCACCAACTACTGGTATCGTATCCCTGCCATGAGACATCTCCGGCAGGTAACCCGTGATCTGCACTCTGCCATACGGAGGTCTCGGTCTCCAGAGGACTGGGAAGACTTCAAAAATTGGTGCTCCTTTGCAACTCAGGAGCGCCGTCGGATACGTGAGGCAGACTGGCTATCCTTCACGGGGTCTCTATCGTTCCAGTCGTCACCCTCTTATGTATGGAATCGGATTAATGCTATACGGGGTACTCGACGGAGGCCTCCTCCCACTCTGACCCCGCCTCCCTTGCTTGCTCTTTAATGGAGGACTGGGCACGAGCTTCCTCCCCTGAGGCACTTCCAGATCCAATGCAGGAGGCAGTGCAGGCCCGCATCGATGCGTCTGAGCCTGTTGTTCGTGCTGCTCTTACCACCTCTGCCCCCACTGATCATCACATCACACAGTTCGAGCTTGACAGTGCTCGTCGCTCTAGAAAAGACACCTCTCCTGGGGGTGATCAGATAACCTAATCCGTCCTCAACGCCTGTACTAATATTCCTAACGGCCCCTTGCTTGCTCTCTACAATATGTCTTATGAACATGGGGTTCTCCCGTCCAACTGGAAAAATGCCACTATTATCCCCATCCCTAAGTCGGGAGATTCTGGGAAATATCGACCCATTAGTCTTACCTCCTGTGTTTGCAAGATGATAGAGAGGATACTCCATCGTCGCCTTCTTCACACCATAGGCGGCTTCCACAACTCCCTCAATGGTTTCATTCAACATCGCAGCACAGCACACTCCATTGCTTCCTTTTATTGCAATCAGACTGCCCGCATCTCCGTCTTCCTTGATATCAAGGGAGCCTTTGATACAGCTCAGCCTGCCCTCATTTTAGCTGAACTTGCGCGGTTAGGGGTTAAAGGGAGACTTCTACAATGGATCGCCTCTTACCTCACCGGACGTCAGGCCCGGGTTCGCGTCGAAGGCTCTATGTCTCCTGTTCAAGAAATGAACCTCGGCACCCCTCAAGGTGGAGTCCTGAGTCCCACCTTGTTTAACACTATTATGCACTCCATTGCATCTCTCCCGTGGCCGACAGAAGTTGTCCACTCAGGATATGCCTACGATGTCCTCCTCCAAGCCCCTGACTACCTCAGCATGCAGGAAGCCCTTGATCTGGTCTCCAGAGAGTGTGATTCACTTGGTTTCCTTCTTTCAACTGCGAAAACAAAAGCCTTGTGGCACGGTCGTGTTGTACCTCCACCCCTTCTCTTATCAGGAACGCCCTTGGACTGGGTTAATGAGACAAAATACCTGGGTGTGTATGTAACTCGCACACGTTGTCAGATCCCCGAAGTCCGCTATCTTCGAGACATATGCTTTCGGCGTCTCGTTCCCCTCTTTACCATATGCAGGGGTTCCCTTGGTGCCACCATCCCTGTACTTCTCACCATAAACAAGTCCATTGTCCGTTCCTGTGTCGACTACGCCACCCCTGCCCTCGTCAACATTAGTCGGACTGCTGTCAACCGTCTCGAAGTTATCCAGAGGAAAGCTGCTCGTATCATCCTTGGGGCTCCTCAGTGGACACTGGACACGCTCTACTTCTCTATATACCGAACTTGGTCTTTCCCCCTTACATGATCGTGTCCAGGAGTTTTACCTAAAAACTGCCGTTTCCATTCTACGGGATCCTCGGGGCGACTATGTCCAAACCAACTTGACTCCTGCTGTCCGAGACCGACCTCCATCTAGAAGACAGTGGCGAGGGTCACTCATCCGAGCCCTTCAGGAACACGACCTCCTGCCTGATATTGTTGTCACCCCTGCTGTTGGTTCGTCTCCTCCCTGGCTGGATTTTCAACCTGAAGTGATTGCCCTCGGTGGACCGCTCCCGAAATCCCAGGTGAACCCTGTTATTCTCTGCAAATACCACCTCTCCAGGATCGCTCACTGGTCCCCAGGTAGGGTCGTCCTCTACACTGATGGTTCTGTTGACCCCGCTACAGGTAGGGCCGGGGCTGGTGTCTACATCTCCCGTCCTGATGCCCCTGAGCCTATCAAACTGTCTCTCAGAGTTTCTGACGGGGCATCCTCCACTCAGGCTGAACTAATAGCCCTCCTTGCTGCCCTTCTCGCTGAGGAAGAAGCAGATGGTTTCTGCCCCTTGCTTGTCTGCTGCGATTCCAGGTCTGCTCTCGACGGGATCACATTTGGATCAGGGGAAAATAAGGACCTCATCCTCCGAATACGAGGGTTAACATCCACACTTCAGGATGCAGGCCGTCCTGTGACATTCCTTTAGATACCCAGTCATGTCGGTATCTTGGGGAATGAGGCAGCAGATGGCCTTGCCAAGACTAGCTGCAACAAGGCCACACCTGACTACGTTGTTCCTCGAACACTTTTACAGATTAGGACCCAAATTCGCCGCAAACAGAGAGAAGCTCGGGAAGTAGCCATCCCCCTGGACTCCCCGCCCACCTGGTACGATGTCCTCCGTAAACTTCCTGACCTCGCGTACGTCTATGGGAAAGGGTCGCGGAAAGGGGACGTGATTGCTGCCCGTATCATCATTAGGTATGACTTTGCTTGGGAGATTGGTATCCCCGCATCCCCTGAGCTACGCTCTTGTGCATTATGCAGAAGACCCAACAGCAGCACCCTTATCCACTACCACCTGAGACGTCCCCACACACAACGCTTCCGTGACGCCTGCTGCACCACCACTCCACGACCCCCTGACGGAGACACGATGATCCTCCCCATACTGGCCAGATATTTTGTAAATAACATTGATTTTGTGTAAAAGGAATATCCTTCCTTCCTTAGGCTTTAGTAAGCGCCTTTATAGTATTTATACTGTACATACTTGTCACACTTGCCAGATGCTTCTGGTGTCATTGTACAGGGGTACCTAGTGACAGCACTAGGATCCCGCTTCCTCTATCAAGGAATAAACAATTGAAATTGAAATTGAAAATTGAATAATGGCAGGTTGAGGGAGAGGGCGATGTACTGTACAGAACGAAACAAATAATTTTTTGGAAATACATTGTTTTTAACATTCAGCGCCATAATATTCTGACTTCTACTGTTTAACTATAATCTGCCTACGCTACCGTTCACGGGATGAATATGGGTACACAATAAACTAGCCGCTGTATGTGGCAAAATTCAAAAGCGGATCCCCGCCTTTTTTATTACTTACTAGGAAACATCTCACACTCACACACAAGTATAGATGATCAGTAAGGAGGAGCCTCGACCTGAGCCCTGACAGAACGTTACAGGTGTACTATTTCGTCAGGCCGCGGTTAGGAAGTATATGAGAGTGATTTTGGAAGTTATATTTATGTTCCATATAACATATTTATGGTTTATGTGTGTGTGTGTGTGTGTGTGTCTGTCTGTCTGTAATTAGGTTAGCTTATGTTTGGTTAGTTATTAGTTGGAGTAAGTTGCAGTGGAGATTTTTCAGGTTAGGTTATATTAGATTAGGTTAGGTTGTGTTAGATTAGGTTAGTTATTAGTTGGAGTAAGCTGGAGTTAAGATTCTTCTGGATATACAAAACACTAAAGTTATTATCCAGCGTAATCCTCCCACACACCCCAGCAAAATGATTCACAATGGAGACTGATTAATGAATGCTTGTGTTGTGATAATAATTCCTCTTATTAATTAACGAACTTTAAATAAAATGGAACAAGGTTGAGTGATGGTTGTTGAACTGAGATAGAAATGTTAAGTGGTAGAAGATATAGTGTAAAATAAGTCATTGAGTGATACTGTAGTTGTATAGTACCCAAGTTTGGTTCACTTGTATGTTACTGAGGAAATTATTCAATCAGGATTTTTTTACAAGGATGATTGGTGTGTCTGAAGTTGATGATCGGTTTTTTTTTTATTTATTTATTTTTTTTTTTTATTATAATGGTTGCCCCCTCCTGTAATGAGAATGGCCAGGCCCAAGGGCCACCTAGGCGTTAATTTGTTTAAGGTGTTGAAGCTGTCACCAACACAACAACCACACCCTGAGTTAATGAGCTGAGTGACCCAGTGTCAAGGAATAGTCTGTGGCCATCTGCGCGCGAATCGATTAACATCCAGGTCCCCAATTACTGTTGGGTAGACAGAGGTAAATGACGCAAAAAAACTTGCTCATGGTCTCACCCTGCCCGGAAATGGAACCCGGGTTCATTCGCTTGCGAGGCGAGCAAGCTGACAATTACACAGTGTGTCGCCAACGTACACACACACACACACACACACACACAGACGTACGTCTCCTGAAGTAGATATGAGAGAGAGAGAGAGAGAGATCTAAGCAGCTTATTATCATCCTACACCAACAGGAAGCGACAGACAGACAGACAGACACATCACAACCACCAAGTTTTTTTCAAATTAACATAATCTCTTGTCGTCGTGTCCGTGTGGCTGTCGTGTTTGTCAATCCAGCAATTTCTCTTCTTTCTTCTCTCATGATTATTTCTTCTTTTATTTAATTTTTTTGTTGATTTTCGTCTTCATTTCTTCATTTAAAATTTTCGTGATTTCTTTCCTTCTCTCTATCCTTCTTTCTTTCCTTGCCTCTATCCTTCTTTCGTTCCTCGCCATCCTCTTTATTTTCACCCTTCCATCATCTTTATCAGTTTTTCAATTTTCCCTGTCTCCTTCCTCCCTTCCTTATCCTATTCTCATCTTTCCTTCAACCTTCCCTCCTTCATAATTCCTCTCCATCTCTCCCTCTATTCCTTCCTTCATCACCATCATATAAAATCATACTCGCTTCCCCCCTCCCTCCTCCCCCCCCCAAAAAAAATATTCATCCCAACTTAAAAATTCACGTTTCCTGGCCACTGAGATCACCTACCCTGACCTTACCTTTACTTTGACCTGACCTGACCTCTCCCGAATGATGCCTTATACCTATACCCAAACGATATATACCCATACACCAAATGAAACTCGAAGAGACTGACTATAATGTGTGTGTGTGTGGATATTAATCTGTTATCATTCAATCAAAAGTTTATAAGGTTTTACAAAGTTGTTTCCATTTTAATGTGGACTGGAGACCCTGTATAATATAAGTTGACTAATACTATACTTATGAGTGGGAGTAAACACTAATTCACATCTCTCTCTCTCTCTCTCTCTCCAGTCTATTTCCCTCGTCCACTCTCTCAATAATATCATTCTCTCAATCTACATCTCTCTCTCTCTCTCTCCCGGAATATCAACAGTGAGTAAATATAAATTACCACACGATTTTACAGAATAGGGATATATATGTGTTAGAGAGAGAGAGAGAGAGAGAGAGAGAGAGAGAGAGAGAGAGAGAGAGAGAGAGAGAGAGAGAGAGAGAGAGAGAGAGAGAGATAAACTAACCATGGGACCTGATCTATCACTCATTTGAACCTAACCTAACCTAACCTCAACTATGCTTATAGGACCATTCCCCTCCGTTCCCCTCCCCCCCCTCGGCCCCCCAGCCCTTGACTGTAGGAGGAATGGGCGAGATAGGGCAGGAAAGGTCAACTGGGTGAGTATACACAGGGTCAACAGAGGTCAGGAGCCAAGAGGTACAGATCTCCGTGGGTCATGGTGGTCATACTATATAACTGTACTGTAGAAGGTATTCTCTCTCTCTCTCTCTCTCTCTCTCTCTCTCTCTCTCTCTCTCTCTCTCAGATAACCCCTAAGTTTGTTATGACTCTTCCTGGACAGTGTATTTTTATCTTCAAATAGGATATGTTATCGTGTATCTCTTGTTAGAACGAGGGAACAAATAATTTATTGAATAATGGCAGGTTGAGGGAGAGGGCGATGTACTCTACAGAACTAAACAAATAATTTTTTGGAAATACATTGTTTTTAACATTCAGTGCCATAATATTCTGACTTCTACTGTTTAACTATAATCTGCCTACGCTACCGTTCACGGGATGAATATGGGTGCACAATAAACTAGCCGCTGTATGTGGCAAAATTCAAAAGCGGATCCCCGCCTTTTTTATTACATACTAGGAAACATCTCACACTCACACACACGTATAGATGATGAGTAAGGAGGAGCCTCGACCTGAGCCCTGACAGAACGTTACAGGTGTACTATTTCGTCAGGCCGCGGTTAGGAAGTATATGAGAGTGATTTTGGAAGTTATATTTATGTTCCATATAACATATTTATGGTTTATGTGTGTGTGTGTGTGTGTGTGTGTGTGTGTGTGTGTGTGTGTGTGTGTCGTAATTATGTTAGCTTATGTTTGGTTAGTTATTAGTTGGAGTAAGTTGTCGTGGAGATTTTTCAGGTTAGGTTAGATTAGATTAGGTTAGGTTGTGTTAGATTAGGTTAGTTATTAGTTGGAGTAAGCTGGAGTTAAGATTCTTCTGGATATACAAAACACTAAAGTTATTATCCAGCGTAATCCTCCCACACACCCCAGCAAAATGATTCACAATGGAGACTGATTAATGAATGCTTGTGTTGTGATAATAATTCCTCTTATTGATTAACGAACTTTAAATAAAATAGAACAAGGTTGAGTGATGGTTGTTGAACTGATATAGAAATGTTAAGTGGTAGTAGATATAGTGTAAAATAAGTCATTGAGTGATACTGTAGTTGTGCAGTACCCAAGTTTGGTTCACTTGTATGTTACTGAGGAAATTATTCCATCAGGATTTTTTTACAAGGATGATTGGTGTACCTGAAGTTGATGATCGTTTTTTTTTATTTTTTTTTTTATTATTATAATGGTTGCCCCTCTTGTAATGAGAATGGCCAGGCCCAAGGGCCACCTAAGCGTGAATTTGTTTAAGGTGTTGAAGCTGTCGCCAACACAACAACCACACCCTGAGTTAATGAGCTGAGTGACCCAGTGTCAAGGAATAGTCCGTGGCCAACTGCACTGGCTAACCATTACCCCGTAACACGACGCGCGAATCGATGAATATCCAGGTCCCTAATTACTGTTGGGTGCTATACCGCCCTTCAGGATTTATTGAACAGTCTCCAAAACTGGGCCAGCAACAACCATGTCACCATCAACCATACCAAGACCATGGTTATGCACATCAACCTCTCCTCCGACATTGTCCCACCTCCTTCCATTACTCTAGGTCCGAACACACTCCAGGTTGTGGGTCCACAGCTCTCCAGCGTCTTTCCTGGAGCAACAAGCTAGTGGAAACCCACACGTCTAATTGATTGTAATCCTCCAGTTTCCCGTCTCCACCTCACTCCATAGAAACTCCAAGTCCTCGTGGTTCTACTGAAGCTCCTCAAGATGTTTACTGCTTCATGCCCCAAACTCACCCTTCTCCCCACCTGGTCTTCCTCCCTAAATGCTTTTTAACGTAAACACCTAGAAAAAGTGCCAAGAGGAACGCCTGCGTTATTCTCTCCCCTTCCTACTCCACATATCAAGAAGTGCTCAACACACTGACCCTTTCGACTCTCACTGACCATCACCACGACCTCATCTGCAAATTTGGTAAGAAGCTTCTACACCATCCTCGACACCGGCTCCTACTACCACCTGAGATCCCTAGCCCGAGAATTGCTGTTTGACACCACAACCGCATCCAGCCCATAAGTGCACGAACTGATCGCTATAAGAACAGCCCAGTCCCAACCATTGTAAAAATTATCAATAACTTGTAATAAACCAGTGTATTCACTCCCAGTAAATACTACTTCTTGCACTGTTACTATGTTGAAATGCACTGTAGTTTGAGCTTTTCCCCATCTAGTTATTATAATAATGTATTTGTGTCATATGTTACTTGTATATTATTTATTCATAACCCATTCCCCAAATATGTAACTGTATGTGCTATTTTCACACAGCTTAAGCTCTTTCAATAAACCGTTAATTATTATTATTATTATTAACATTATTATTACACACACACACTACATACACACACACACACACACACACACACACACACACACACACACACACACTACATCCTTGACCACCGAAGGGTCAAGACGTACCTGGCGCTCCTCTCAGAGCAGCCAGGTCAACTGTTATGTTGGCCCATACCAACCCCCTCCCCTGAACCCTCCTCCCCACCGGAATATCAACATGTTCTGCCAGAAGTTACTATTTCATTTGGGAAAGGAATGGAACCAGTGTTAAACAGAGGTGAACAGTGGTGAACAGTGCTTAAGTCAGTGAGAACAACTCAACAGTAACAGTGGTACCCAAGTTGACCTTCACACAGTGAGGTCCCAGGTACCCAGTGATAACGGCCCGTGAGACCCAACAACCAGCGATGTGTTAATCCGTCTACGATAGGAAGGCCTGGAACCACACCTCACTCATATAACACCATCTGTGAGGGAATTACTACACCACGTGAGGCCCCTCATAACACCATATGTGAAGGAGTTACTACACCACGTGAGGCCCCTCATAACACCATCTCTGAGGGAATTACTACACCACGTGAGGCCCCTCATAACACCATCTGTGAGGGAATTACTACACCACGTGAGGCCCCTCATAACACCATCTGTGAGAGAATTACTACACCACGTGAGGCCCCTCATAACACCATCTGTGAGGGAATTACTACACCACGTAAGGCCCCTCATAACACCTTCTGTGAGGGAATTACTACACCACGTGAGGCCCCTCATAACACCATCTGTGAGGGAATTACTACACCACGTGAGGCCCCTCATAACACCATCTGTGAGGGAACTACTACACCACGTGAGGTCCCTCCTAACACCATCTGGGAGGGAGTTACTACACTACGTTTTTGCTGTTCAACACCTACAATAATCTATATGTTCACTGTATGTTCCTTTACCGTTCTCTAATGAAGGCTTTTGTTAAACCACCAATGTATGTAATAAGTCATTTATGTCCAATGTATATTTTCAGCCTTCGGGCTGCAGAACTTTTTCAATAA
>NW_024720053.1:0-9725 GCF_018991925.1 Homarus americanus
AATTTTTGGCATTTCGTCCAAAATTTGATTTTGCTGAAAATCGCAGTATGGGTACTCATGAACATGCTGATTAAGGATCTGTCAACCAAAATTTGATATGTTGATTATAACTTGTTCAAATGGCTTTTAGAAAATGTTCAAATGATTTTTAGAATATTTTAATTACTTTTGCAATGCTAATTACTCGCCACTTATGGGTTTTCGAGGTCATTTCTTGGTGCTTGCGTATTATTCTGGGTGTATTTAAGAAGGTAGGCACATTAAATTTTAGTTCTGAGAATAAAAGTATTTTAGGCCAAAAATCCTGTAAGGGGTAAGCCTTACAATTTTTGGCATTTCGTCCAAAATTAGATTTTGCTGAAAATCGCAGTATAGGTACTCCTGAACATGCTGATTAAGGATCTGTTAACCAAAATTTGATATCTGCAATATTACTTATTCAAATGACTTGCAAAATTAATTACAATGTTCTAAAAGCCATTTGAACTAGTAATAATACAGATATCAAATTTTTGTTAACAGATCCTTAAGCAGCATATTCAGGAGTACCTTTCCTGAGATTTTGAACAAAATCTATTTTTTGGCCAAAAATCCTGTAAGGGGTAAGCCTTACAATTTTTGGCATTTCGTCCAATAAATAGATTTTGATCAAAATCGCAGTATAGGTACTCCTGAACATGCTGATTAAGGATCTGTTAACCAAAATTTGATATCTGCAATATTACTTATTCAAATGACTTGCAAAATTAATTACAATTTTCTAAAAGCCATTTGAACTAGTAATAATACAGATATCAAATTTTGGTTAACAGATCCTTAAGCAGCATATTCAGGAGTACCTTTCCTGAGATTTTGAACAAAATCTATTTTTTTGCCAAAAATCCTGTAAGGGGTAAGCCTTACAATTTTTGGCATTTCGTCCAATAAATAGATTTTGATCAAAATCGCAGTATAGGTACTCCTGAACATGCTGATTAAGGATCTGTTAACCAAAATTTGATATATGGATTATTGCTTGTTCAAATGATTTTTAGAATATTTTAATTACTTTTGCAATGCTAATTACTCGCCACTTATGGGTTTTCGAGGTCATTTCTTGGTGCTTGTGTATTATTCAGGATGTACTTAAATAATTAGGCACATTAAATTTTAGTTCAAAGAGAAAATGTATTTTTGGCCAAAAATCCTGTAAGGGGTAAACCTTACAATTTTTGGCATTTCGTCCAAAATTAGATTTTGCTGAAAATCGCAGTATGGGTACTCCTGAACATGCTGATTAAGGATCTGTCAACCAAAATTTGATATGTTGATTATAACTTGTTCAAATGGCTTTTAGAAAATGTTCAAATGATTTTTAGAATATTTTAATTACTTTTGCAATGCTAATTACTCGCCACTTATGGGTTTTCGAGGTCATTTCTTGGTGCTTGCGTACTATTCTGGGTGTATTTAAGAAGGTAGGCACATTAAATTTTAGTTCTGAGAATAAAAGTATTTTTGGCATTTCGTCCAAAATTAGATTTTGCTGAAAATCGCAGTATAGGTACTCCTGAACATGCTGATTAAGGATCTGTTAACCAAAATTTGATATCTGCAATATTACTTATTCAAATGACTTGCAAAATTAATTACAATTTTCTAAAAGCCATTTGAACTAGTAATAATACAGATATCAAATTTTGGTTAACAGATCCTTAAGCAGCATATTCAGGAGTACCTTTCCTAAGATTTTGAACAAAATCTATTTTTTGGCCAAAAATCCTTTAAGGGGTAAGCCTTACAATTTTTGGCATTTCGTCCAATAAATAGATTTTGATCAAAATCGCAGTATAGGTACTCCTGAACATGCTGATTAAGGATCTGTTAACCAAAATTTGATATCTGCAATATTACTTATTCAAATGACTTGCAAAATTAATTACAATTTTCTAAAAGCCATTTGAACTAGTAATAATACAGATATCAAATTTTGGTTAACAGATCCTTAAGTAGCATATTCAGGAGTACCTTTCCTGAGATTTTGAACAAAATCTATTTTTTTGCCAAAAATCCTGTAAGGGGTAAGCCTTACAATTTTTGGCATTTCGTCCAATAAATAGATTTTGATCAAAATCGCAGTATAGGTACTCCTGAACATGCTGATTAAGGATCTGTTAACCAAAATTTGATATATGGATTATTGCTTGTTCAAATGATTTTTAGAATATTTTAATTACTTTTGCAATGCTAATTACTCGCCACTTATGGGTTTTCGAGGTCATTTCTTGGTGCTTGTGTATTATTCAGGATGTACTTAAATAGTTAGGCACATTAAATTTTAGTTCAGAGAGAAAATGTATTTTTGGCCAAAAATCCTTTAAGGGCAAAATTTTACAATTTTTGGCATTTCGTCCAAAATTTGATTTTGCTGAAAATCGCAGTATGGGTACTCATGAACATGCTGATTAAGGATCTGTCAACCAAAATTTGATATGTTGATTATAACTTGTTCAAATGGCTTTTAGAAAATGTTCAAATGATTTTTAGAATATTTTAATTACTTTTGCAATGCTAATTACTCGCCACTTATGGGTTTTCGAGGTCATTTCTTGGTGCTTGCGTATTATTCTGGGTGTATTTAAGAAGGTAGGCACATTAAAATTTAGTTCTGAGAATAAAAGTATTTTAGGCCAAAAATCCTGTAAGGGGTAAGCCTTACAATTTTTGGCATTTCGTCCAAAATTAGATTTTGCTGAAAATCGCAGTATAGGTACTCCTGAACATGCTGATTAAGGATCTGTTAACCAAAATTTGATATCTGCAATATTACTTATTCAAATGACTTGCAAAATTAATTACAATGTTCTAAAAGCCATTTGAACTAGTAATAATACAGATATCAAATTTTTGTTAACAGATCCTTAAGCAGCATATTCAGGAGTACCTTTCCTGAGATTTTGAACAAAATCTATTTTTTGGCCAAAAATCCTGTAAGGGGTAAGCCTTACAATTTTTGGCATTTCGTCCAATAAATAGATTTTGATCAAAATCGCAGTATAGGTACTCCTGAACATGCTGATTAAGGATCTGTTAACCAAAATTTGATATCTGCAATATTACTTATTCAAATGACTTGCAAAATTAATTACAATTTTCTAAAAGCCATTTGAACTAGTAATAATACAGATAGTCACTTTGTTAACAGTTCAGGAGTATTTTCCTGAGAAAGATTTCCGAACAAATTTGCCAAAATCCTGTAAGGTAAGCTTTCGCCACTTTTATATTTCTGTCCAAAAAATGGATTTTGTTCAAAATTTCAGTATAGGTACTCCTGAATGTGCTGATTAAGGATCTGTTAACCAAAATTTGATATCTTGATTATAACTTGTTCAAATGGCTTTTAGAAAATGTTCAAATGATTTTTAGAATATTTTAATTACTTTTGCAATGCTAATTACTCGTCACTTATGGGTTTTCGAGGTCATTTCTTGGTGCTTGTGTATTAATCTGGATGTACTTAAATAGTTAGGCACATTATTAAATTTTAGTTCAGAGAGAAAATGTATTTTTGGCCAAAAATCCTGTAAGGGGTAAACCTTACAATTTTTGGCATTTCGTCCAAAATTTGATTTTGCTGAAAATCGCAGTATAGGTACTCCTGAACATGCTGATTAAGGATCTGTCAACCAAAATTTGATATGTTGATTATAACTTGTTCAAATGTCTTTTAGAAAATGTTCAAATGATTTTTAGAATATTTTAATTACTTTTGCAATGCTAATTACTCGCCACTTATGGGTTTTCGAGGTCATTTCTTGGTGCTTGCGTATTATTCTGGGTGTATTTAAGAAGGTAGGCACATTAAATTTTAGTTCTGAGAATAAAAGTATTTTAGGCCAAAAATCCTGTAAGGGGTAAGCCTTAAAATTTTTGGCATTTCGTCCAAAATTAGATTTTGCTGAAAATCGCAGTATAGGTACTCCTGAACATGCTGATTAAGGATCTGTTAACCAAAATTTGATATCTGCAATATTACTTATTCAAATGACTTGCAAAATTAATTACAATGTTCTAAAAGCCATTTGAACTAGTAATAATACAGATATCAAATTTTGGTTAACAGATCCTTAAGCAGCATATTCAGGAGTACCTTTCCTGAGATTTTGAACAAAATCTATTTTTTTGCCAAAAATCCTGTAAGGGGTAAGCCTTACAATTTTTGGCATTTCGTCCAATGAATAGATTTTGATCAAAATCGCAGTATAGGTACTCCTGAACATGCTGATTAAGGATCTGTTAACCAAAATTTGATATCTGCAATATTACTTATTCAAATGACTTGCAAAATTAATTACAATTTTCTAAAAGCCATTTGAACTAGTAATAATACAGATATCAAATTTTGGTTAACAGATCCTTAAGCAGCATATTCAGGAGTACCTTTCCTGAGATTTTGAACAAAATCTATTTTTTTGCCAAAAATCCTGTAAGGGGTAAGCCTTACAATTTTTGGCATTTCGTCCAATAAATAGATTTTGATCAAAATCGCAGTATAGGTACTCCTGAACATGCTGATTAAGGATCTGTTAACCAAAATTTGAAATATGGATTATTGCTTGTTCAAATGATTTTTAAAATATTTTAATTACTTTTGCAATGCTAATTACTCGCCACTTATGGGTTTTCGAGGTCATTTCTTGGTGCTTGTGTATTATTCTGGATGTACTTAAAGAGCTAGGCACATGAAATTTTAGTTCAGAGAGAAAAAGTATATATGGCCAAAAATCCTTTAAGGCATAAGACTTACAATTTTTGTCATTTTCGGCCAAAAAATGAATTTTGTTCAAAATTTCAGTATAGGTACTCCTGAATGTGCTGCTTAAGGATCTGTTAACCAAAATTTGATATCTTGATTATAACTTGTTCAAATGGTTTTTAGAAAATGTTCAAATGATTTTTAGAATAATTTAATTACTTTTGCAATGCTAATTACTCGCCACTTATGGGTTTTCGAGGTCATTTCTTGGTGCTTGTGTATTATTCAGGATGTACTTAAATAGTTAGGCACATTAAATTTTAGATCAGAGAGAAAATGTATTTTTGGCCAAAAATCCTGTAAGGGGTAAACCTTACAATTTTTGGCATTTCGTCCAAAATTAGATTTTGCTGAAAATCGCAGTATGGGTACTCCTGAACATGCTGATTAAGGATCTGTCAACCAAAATTTGATATGTTGATTATAACTTGTTCAAATGGCTTTTAGAAAATGTTCAAATGATTTTTAGAATATTTTAATTACTTTTGCAATGCTAATTACTCGCCACTTATGGGTTTTCGAGGTCATTTCTTGGTGCTTGCGTACTATTCTGGGTGTATTTAAGAAGGTAGGCACATTAAATTTTAGTTCTGAGAATAAAAGTATTTTAGGCCAAAAATCCTGTAAGGGGTAAACCTTACAATTTTTGGCATTTCGTCCAAAATTAGATTTTGCTGAAAATCGCAGTATAGGTACTCCTTAACATGCTGATTAAGGATCTGTTAACCAAAATTTGATATCTGCAATATTACTTATTCAAATGACTTGCAAAATTAATTACAATTTTCTAAAAGCCATTTGAACTAGTAATAATACAGATATCAAATTTTGGTTAACAGATCCTTAAGCAGCATATTCAGGAGTACCTTTCCTGAGATTTTGAACAAAATCTATTTTTTTGCCAAAAATCCTGTAAGGGGTAAGCCTTACAATTTTGGCTAAATCAATAAATAGATTTTTGATCAAAATCACTACTCACGAACATACTGATTAAGGATCTGTTAACTCTAAAGAATTGATATCTAATACACCCATTCAAATGACTTGCAAAGTAATTACAATTTTCTAAAAGCCATTTGAACTAGTAATAATACAGATATCAAATTTTGGTTAACAGATCCTTAAGCAGCATATTCAGGAGTACCTTTCCTGAGATTTTGAACAAAATCTATTTTTTGGCCAAAAATCCTGTAAGGGGTAAGCCTTACAATTTTTGGCATTTCGTCCAATAAATAGATTTTGATCAAAATCGCAGTATAGGTACTCCTGAACATGCTGATTAAGGATCTGTTAACCAAAATTTGATATCTGCAATATTACTTCAAATGACTTGCAAAATTAGTACAATTTCTAAAAGCCATTTTGAACTAGTAATAATACAGATATCAAATTTTGGTTAACAGATCCTTAAGCAGCATATTCAGGAGTACCTTTCCTGAGATTTTGAACAAAATCTATTTTTTTGCCAAAAATCCTGTAAGGGGTAAGCCTTACAATTTTTGGCATTTCGTCCAATAAATAGATTTTGATCAAAATCGCAGTATAGGTACTCCTGAACATGCTGATTAAGGATCTGTTAACCAAAATTTGATATATGGATTATTGCTTGTTCAAATGATTTTTAGAGTATTTTAATTACTTTTGCAATGCTAATTACTCGCCACTTATGGGTTTTCGAGGTCATTTCTTGGTGCTTGTGTATTATTCAGGATGTACTTAAATAGTTAGGCACATTAAATTTTAGTTCAGAGAGAAAATGTATTTTTGGCCAAAAATCCTGTAAGGGGTAAACCTTACAATTTTTGGCATTTCGTCCAAAATTAGATTTTGCTGAAAATCGCAGTATGGGTACTCCTGAACATGCTGATTAAGGATCTGTCAACCAAAATTTGATATGTTGATTATAACTTGTTCAAATGGCTTTTAGAAAATGTTCAAATGATTTTTAGAATATTTTAATTACTTCTGCAATGCTAATTACTCGCCACTTATGGGTTTTCGAGGTCATTTCTTGGTGCTTGCGTATTATTCTGGGTGTATTTAAGAAGGTAGGCACATTAAATTTTAGTTCTGAGAATAAAAGTATTTTAGGCCAAAAATCCTGTAAGGGGTAAACCTTACAATTTTTGGCATTTCGTCCAAAATTAGATTTTGCTGAAAATCGCAGTATAGGTACTCCTGAACATGCTGATTAAGGATCTGTTAACCAAAATTTGATATCTGCAATATTACTTATTCAAATGACTTGCAAAATTAATTACAATGTTCTAAAAGCCATTTGAACAAGTAATAATCCAGATAACAAATTTTGGTCAACATGTCCTTAATCAGCATGTTCAAGAGTACCTATATTGAGATTTTGAACAAAATCGATTTTTTGGCCAAAAATCCTGTAAGGCTTAAGGCTTACGATTTTTGTCAATTTCGGCCAAAAAATAGATTTTGCTCAAAATCACAGTATAGGTGCTCCTGAACATGCTGATTAAGGATCTGTTAACTAAAATTTGATATCTGCATTATTACTTTTTCAAATGACTTGCAAATGTAATTAAAATTTTCTAAAAGCCATTTGAACTAGTAACTTCAGATATCAAATTTGCAATTAACAGGTATCATAACTTGCTGCTATTCAAGAGCCGCGCTTTCCTGAGATTTTGAACAAAATCTATTTTTTTGCCAAAAATCCTGTAAGGGGTAAGCCTTACAATTTTTGGCATTTCGTCCAATAAATAGATTTTGATCAAAATCGCAGTATAGGTACTCCTGAACATCCTGATTAAGGATCTGTTAACCAAAATTTGATATATGGATTATTGCTTGTTCAAATGATTTTTAGAATATTTTAATTACTTTTGCAATGCTAATTACTCGCCACTTATGGGTTTTCGAGGTCATTTCTTGGTGCTTGTGTATTATTCAGGATGTACTTAAATAGTTAGGCACATTAAATTTTAGTTCAGAGAGAAAATGTATTTTTGGCCAAAAATCCTGTAAGGGGTAAACCTTACAATTTTTGGCATTTCATCCAAAATTTGATTTTGCTGAAAATCGCAGTATGGGTACTCCTGAACATGCTGATTAAGGATCTGTCAACCAAAATTTGATATGTTGATTATAACTTGTTCAAATGTCTTTTAGAAAATGTTCAAATGATTTTTAGAATATTTTAATTACTTTTGCAATGCTAATTACTCGCCACTTATGGGTTTTCGAGGTCATTTCTTGGTGCTTGCGTATTATTCTGGGTGTATTTAGAGGTAGGCACATTAAATTTTAGTTCTGAGAATAAAAGTATTTTAGGCAAAAATCCTGTAAAGAAATTCAAGCCTTACAATTTTGGCATTTCGTCCCAAATTAGATTTTGCTGAAAATCGCAGTATAGGTACTCCTGAACATGCTGATTAAGGATCTGTTAACCAAAATTTGATATCTGCAATATTACTTATTCCATTATTTTAAAATTAAATTTTAATGTTCACAAAGCCATTTGAACTAGTAATAATACAGATATCAAATTTTGGTTAACAGATCCTTAAGCAGCATATTCAGGAGTACCTTTCCTGAGATTTTGAACAAAATCTATTTTTTTGCCAAAAATCCTGTAAGGGGTAAGCCTTACAATTTTTGGCATTTCGTCCAATAAATAGATTTTGATCAAAATCGCAGTATAGGTACTCCTGAACATGCTGATTAAGGATCTGTTAACCAAAATTTGATATATGGATTATTGCTTGTTCAAATGATTTTTAGAATATTTTAATTACTTTTGCAATGCTAATTACTCGCCACTTATGGGTTTTCGAGGTCATTTCTTGGTGCTTGTGTATTATTCAGGATGAACTTAAATAATTAGGCACATTAAATTTTAGTTCAAAGAGAAAATGTATTTTTGGCCAAAAATCCTGTAAGGGGTAAACCTTACAATTTTTGGCATTTCGTCCAAAATTAGATTTTGCTGAAAATCGCAGTATGGGTACTCCTGAACATGCTGATTAAGGATCTGTCAACCAAAATTTGATATCTTGATTATAACTTGTTCAAATAGCTTTTAGAAAATATTCAAATGATTTTTAGAATATTTTTATTACTTTTGCAATGCTAATTACTCGCCACTTATGGGTTTTCGAGGTCATTTCTTGGTGCTTGTGTATTATTCTGCATGTACTTAAATAGTTAGGCACATTAAATTTTAGTTCAGAGAGAAAACGTATTTTTGGCCAAAAATCCTGTAAGGGGTAACCCTTACAATTTTTGGCATTTCGTCCAAAGAATTAGATTTTACTGAAAATCACATTGGGTACTCCTGAACATGCTGATTAAGGATCTGTTAACCAAAATTTGATATCTGCAATATTACTTATTCAAATAACTTGCAAAATTAATTTACAATGTTCACAAAAGCCATTGAACTAATGTCACAGATATCAAATTTTGGTTAACAGATCCTTAAGCAGCATATTCAGGAGTACCTTTCCTGAGATTTTGAACAAAATCTATTTTTTGGCCAAAAATCCTGTAAGGGGTAAGCCTTACAATTTTTGGCATTTCGTCCAATAAATAGATTTTGATCAAAATCGCAGTATAGGTACTCCTGAACATGCTGATTAAGGATCTGTTAACCAAAATTTGATATCTGCAATATTACTTATTCAAATGACTTGCAAAATTAATTACAATTTTCTAAAAGCCATTTGAACTAGTAATAATACAGATATCAAATTTTGGTTAACAGATCCTTAAGCAGCATATTCAGGAGTACCTTTCCTGAGATTTTGAACAAAATCTATTTTTTGGCCAAAAATCCTGTAAGGGGTAAGCCTTACAATTTTTGGCATTTCGTCCAATAAATAGATTTTGATCAAAATCGCAGTATAGGTACTCCTGAACATGCTGATTAAGGATCTGTTAACCAAAATTTGAAATATGGATT
>NW_024720054.1:0-13722 GCF_018991925.1 Homarus americanus
CCTCACCCCACCAGGATTTGAAGCCACGATCTTATAATTGTGACCGGGGAACGCTACCTCTGGGCAACCAGGACAATAAAAGCAGTCCTAGACTCTGCTATATTTCACACAAAGTCTGTTCAACGAACTTATGGCGTCGTGAACCTCTAATGGGGACCACCCGTGCCACTTAGGTGATCAGAGCAACGTGTTACCTAATGCAGCTTCGAAACAGGATAATCCATATATATTTCATTAGCCCAATAAAGCACGCGGACTTCTACATATAATCAACACCTCACCCCACCAGGATTTAAACCCAAGATCTTATAATTGTGACCGTGGAACGCTACCTCTGGGCCACCAGGAAAAAAAAGCAGTCATAGACTCTTCTATATTTCACACAAAGCCTGTTCAACGAGCTTATGGCGCCGTGAACCTCAAATGGGGGCACCTGTGCCGCTTAGGTGATCAGAGCAACGTTTTACCAAATGCGGCTTCAAAACACGAGGGTCCACATATATTTCATTAGCCCAATAAAGCACGCGGACTTCTACATATAATCAACACCTCACCCCACTAGGATTCAAACCCACGATCTTATAATTGTGACCGGGGTATGCTACCTCTGCGCCACCAGGACACTAAAAGCAGTCCTAGATTCTACTATATTTCACACAAAGCCTGTTAAACGAGCTTATGGCGCTGTGGACACTCTAATGGGGATACCATTCGCTTATGTGATCAAATTTTACCAAATCCGGCGAGCAGGGTCGCCGCCTATTTCATTAGCTGATAAAGCAGTCGGACTTCTATATATAACTTGACACTACTTTACCAAGTTCCAAACCCACAATCTTATAATTGTGAAGGCGGAATTATCGCTACCTCTGACGTAGTACAAAGCAGATCTGATTACTATATATCACACAAAGCCTGTTAAACGAGCTTATGGCGCTGTGAACCACTATAGGGGACCACCCGTGCCGCTTAGGTGATCAGAGCAACGCTTTACCAAATGCGGTTTTGAAACACGAGGATCCATATATATTTCATTAGCCCAATAAAGCACGCGGACTTTTACATATAATCAACGCCTCACCCCACCAGGATTTGAAGAGACGATCGTATAATTGTGACCGGGGAACGCTACCTCTGGGCCAACAGGACAATAAAAGCATTCGTAGACTCTACTATATTTCACACAAAGCCTGTTCAACGACGTTATGGCGCCGTGAACCTCTAATGGGGACCACCCGTGCTGCTTAGGTGATCAGAGCAACGTTTTACCAAATGCGGCTTCAAAACACGAGGATCCATATATATTTCATTCCCCAATAAAGCACGCGGCTTCTACATAAAATCAACACCTCACCCCACCAGGATTCGAACCCATGATCTTCTAATTGTGACCGGGGAACGCTACCTCTGGGACACCAGGAAAAAAAAGCAGTCCTAGACTCTGCTATATTTCACACAAAGCCTGTTCAACGAGCTTATGGCGCCGTGAACCTCTAATGGGGACCACCTGTGCCGCTTAGGTGATCAGAGCAACGTTTTACCAAATGAGGCTTCAAAACACGAGGGTCCATATATATTTCATTAGCCCAATAAAGCACGCGGACTTCTACATATAATCAACACCTCACCCCACTAGGATTCAAACCCACAATCTTATAATTGTGACCGGGGTATGCTACCTCTGGGCAACCAGTACAATAAAAGCAGTCCTAGATTCTACTATATTTCACACAAAGCCTGCTCAACGAGCTTATGGCGCAGTGAACCTCTAATGGGGACCACCCGTGCCGCTTATGTGATCAGAGCAACGTTTTACCAAATCCGGCTTGGAAACACGAGGATCCATATATATTTCATTAGCCCAATAAAGCAGTCGGACTTCTATATATAACAAACACCTCACCCCACCAGGATTCAAACCCACAATCTTATAATTGTGACCCGGGTATGCTACCTCTGGGCAACCAGTACAATAAAAGCAGTCCTAGATTCTACTATATTTCACACAAAGCCTGTTAAACGAGCTTATGGCGCTGTGAACCACTATAGGGGACCACCCGTGCCGCTAAGGTGATCAGAGCAACGCTTTACCAAATGCGGTTTTGAAACACGAGGATCCATATATATTTCATTAGCCCAATAAAGCACGCGGACTTCTACATATAATCAACGCCTCACCCCACCAGGATTTGAAGAGACGATCGTATAATTGTGACCGGGGAACGCTACCCCTGGGCCAACAGGACAATAAAAGCATTCGTAGACTCTACTATATTTCACACAAAGCCTGTTCAACGACCTTATGGCGCCGTGAACCTCTAATGGGGACCACCCGTGCTGCTTAGGTGATCAGAGCAACGTTTTACCAAATGCGGCTTCAAAACACGAGGATCCATATATATTTCATTCCCCAATAAAGCACGCGGCTTCTACATATAATCAACACCTCACCCCACCAGGATTCGTACCCATGATCTTCTAATTGTGACCGGGGAACGCTGCCTCTGGGCCACCAGGACAATAAAAGCAGTCCTAGACTCTGCTATATTTCAAACAAAGCCTGTTCAACGGGCTTATGGCACCGTGAACATCTAATGGGGACCACCCGTGCCGCTTAGGTGATCATAACAACGTTTTACCAAATGCGGCTTCGAAACATGAGGATCCATATATATTTCATTAGCCCAATAAAGCACGCGAACTTCTACATATAATCAACACCTCACCCCACCAGGATTTCAACCAACGATCTTAAAATTGTGACCGTAGAACGCTACCTCTGGGCCACTAGGACAATAAAAGCAGTCCTAGACTCTGCTATATTTCACACAAAGCCTGTTCAACGAGCTTATGGCATAGTGAACCTCTAATGGGGACCACCCGTGCCACTTAGGTGATCAGAGCAACGTTTTACCAAATGCGGCTTCGAAACAGGAGAATCCATATATATTTCATTAGCCCAATAAAGCACGCGGACTTCTACATATAATCAACACCTCACCCAACTAGGATTTAAACACAAGATCTTATAATTGTGACCGGGGAACGCTACCTCTGGGCCACCAGGACAATAAAAGCAGTCCTGGACTCTACTTTATTTCACACAAAGCCTGTTTAACGAGCTTATGGCGCCGTGAACCTCTATAGGGGACCACCCGTGCCGCTTAGGTGATCAGAGCAACGTTTTACCAAATGCGGCTTCGAAACAGGAGGATCCATATATATTTCATTAGCCCAATAAAGCACGCGAACTTCTACATTTAATCAACACCTCACCCCACCAGGATATCAACCAACGATCTTATAATTGTGACCGGGGAACGCTACCTCTGGGCCACAAGGACAATAAAAGCAGTCCTAGACTCTGCTATATTTCACAGAAAGCCTGTTCAACGAGCTTATGGCGCCGTGAACCACTATAGGGGACTACCCGTGCCGCTTAGGTGATCAGAGCAACGTTTACCCAAATGCGGCTTCAAAACCCGAGGATCCATATATATTTCATTAGCCCAATAACGCACGCAGACTTCTACATATAATCAACGCCTCACCCCACCCGGATTTGAAGCCACGATCTTATAATTGTGACCGGGGAACGCTACCTCTGGGCCACCAGGACAATAAAAGCAGTCCTAGACTCTGCTATATTTCACACAAGGCCTGTTCAACGAGCTTTTGGCGCCGTGAACCTCTAATGGGGACCACCCTGGCCACTTAGGTGATCAGCGCAACGTTTTACCAAATGCGGCTTCAAAACACGAGGGTCCATATATATTTCATTAGCCCAATAAACCACGCGGACTTCTACATATAATCAACACCTCACCCCACCAGGATTCAAACCCACGATCTTATAATTGTGACCGGGCTATGCTACCTCTGGGCCACCAAGACAATAAAAGCAGTCCTAGACTCTACTATATTTCACACAAAGACTGTTCAACGACCTTATGGCGCCATGAACCTCTAATGGGGACCACCTGTGCCACTTAGGTGATCAGAGCAACGTTTTACCAAATCCGGCTTGGAAACACGAGGATCCATATATATTTCATTAGCCCAATAAATCACTCGGACTTCTACATATATAATCGCGCCTCCACCCCGCGGATTTGAAGCCACGATCTTATAATTGTGACCGGGGAACGCTACCTCTGGGCCACTAGGACAATAAAAGCAGTCCTAGACTCTGCTATATTTCACACAAAGCCTGTTCAACGAGCTTATGGCGCTGTGAACCACTGTAGGGGACCACCCGTGCCGCTTAGGTGATCAGAGCAACACTTTACCAAATGCGGTTTCGAAACACGATGATCCATATATATTTCATTAGCCCAAAAAAGCACGCGGACTTCTACATATAATCAGCGCCTCACCCCACCAGGATTTGAAGCCACGATCTTATAATTGTGACCGGGGAACGCTACCTCTGGGCCAACAGGACAATAAAAGCATTCGTAGACTCTACTATATTTCACACAAAGCCTGTTCAATGACCTTATGGCGCCGTGAACCTCTAATGGGGACCACCCGTGCTGCTTAGGTGATCAGAGCAACGTTTTACCAAATGCGGCTTCAAAACACGAGGATCCATATATATTTCATTCCCCAATAAAGCACGCGGCTTCTACATATAATCAACACCACACCCCTCCAGGATTCGAACCCATGATCTTCTAATTGTGACCGGGGAACGCTACCTCTGGGCCACCAGTACAATAAAAGCAGTCCTAGACTCTGCTATATTTCACACAAAGCCTGTTCAACGAGCTTATGGTGCTGTGAACCTCTAATGGGGACCACCGTACCGCTTAGGTGATCAGAGCAACGTTTTACCAAATCCGGCTGGAAACACGAGGATCCATATATATTTCATTAGCCCAATAGAGCACGCGGACTTCTACATATAATCAACACCTCACTCCACCAGGATTCGAACCCACGATCTTAAAATTGTGACCATGCTATGCTACCTCTGGGCCACCAGGACAATAAAAGCAGTCCTAGACTCTACTATATTTCACACAAAGCCTGTTCAACGACCTTATGGCGCGATGAACTTCTAAGGGGGACCACCCGTGCCACTTAGGTGATAAGAGCAACGTTTTACCAATATCCGGCTTGGAAACACGAGGATCCATAGATATTTCATTAGCACAATAAAGCACGCGGACTTCTACATATAATCAACACCTCACCCCACCAGGATTTGAACCCACTATCTTATAATTGTGACCGGGGAACGCTACCTCTGGGCATCCAGGACAATAAAAGCAGTCCTAGATTCTACTATATTTCACACAAAGCCTGTTCAACGACCTTATGGCGCCATGAACCTCTAATGGGGACCACCTGTGCCGCTTAGGTGATCCGAGCAACGTTTTACCAAATCCGGCTTCGAAACACGAGGATCAATTTATATTTCAATAGCCCAATAAAGCACCCTTACTTCTACATTTAATCAACACCTCACCCCACCAGGATTTGAACCCACGATCTTATAATTGTGACCGGGTAACGCTACCTCTGGGCCACTAGGATAATAAAAGCAGTCCTAGACTCTACTATATTTTACACAAAGCCTGTTCAACGAGCTATTGGCGCTGTGAACCACTATAGAGGACCACCCGTGCCGCTTAGGTGATCAGAACAACGTTTAACCAAATGCTGCTTCGAAACAGGAGGATCCATATATATTTCATTAGCCCAATAAAGCACGCGAACTTCTACATATAATCAACACCTCACCCCACCATGATTTCAACCAACGATCTTATAATTGTGACCGGGGAATGCTACATCTGGGCCACTAAGACAATAAAAGCAGTCCTAAACTCTGCTATATTTCACACAAAGCCTGTTCAACGAGCTTATGGCGCCGTGAACCTCTAATGGGGACCATCCGTGCCACTTAGGTGATCAGAGCAACGTTTTACCAAATCCGGCTTCGTAACACAAGGATCCATATATATTTCATTTGCCCAATAGAGCACGCGGACTTCTACATATAATCAACACCTCACTCCACCAGGATTCGAACCCACGATCTTATAATTGTGACCGAGGAACGCTACCTATGGGCCACCAGGACACTATAAGCAGTCCTAGACTCTACTATATTTCACACAAAGCCTGTTCAACGACCTTATGGCGCCATGAACCTCTAATGGGGACCACCGTACCGCTTAGGTGATCAGAGCAACGTTTTACCAAATCCGGCTGGAAACACGAGGATCCATATATATTTCATTAGCCCAATAAAGCACGCGGACTTCTACATATAATCAACGCCTCACCCGACCAGGATTTGAAGCCACGATCTTATAATTGTGACCGGGAATGCTACCTCTGGGCCACCAGGACAATAAAAGCAGTCCTAGACTCTGCTATATTTCACACAAAGCCTGTTCAACGAGCTTATGGCGCCGTGAACCTCTCATTGGGACCACCTGTGCCGCTTAGGTGATCAGAGCAACGTTTTACCAAATGCGGCTTCGAAACACGAGGATCCATATATATTTCATTAGCCCAATAAAGCACGCGGACTTCTACATATAATCAACACCTCACCCCACCAGGATATAAACCCACGATCTTATAATTGTGACCGAGGAATGCTACCTATGGGCCACGAGGACACTATAAGCAGTCCTAGATTCTGTTATATTTCACACAAAGCCTGTTCAATGAGCTTATGGCACCGTGAACCACTATAGGGGACCACCCGTGCCGCTTAGGTGATAAGAGCAACGTTTTACCAAATCCGGCTTCGAAACACGAGGATCCATAGATATTTCATTAGCACAATAAAGCACGCGGACTTCTACATATAATTAACACCTCACCCCACCAGGATTTGAACCCACTATCTTATAATTGTGACCGGGGAACGCTACCTCTGGGCAACCAGTACAATAAAAGCAGTCCTAGATTCTACTATATTTCACACAAAGCCTGTTCAACGACCTTATGGCGCCATGAACCTCTAATGGGGACCACCTGTGCCGCTTAGGTGATCGGAGCAACGTTTTACCAAATCCGGCTTCGAAACACGAGGATCAATATATACTTCAATAGCCCAATAAAGCACGCTTACTTCTACATATAATCAACACCTCACCCCACCAGGATTTGAACCCACGATCATATAATTGTGACCGGGGAATGCTACCTCTGGGCCACTAGGACAATAAAAGCAGTCTTAGACTCTACTATATTTCACACAAAGCCTGTTCAACGAGCTTATGGCGATGTGAACCACTATAGGGGACCACCCGTGCCGCTTAGGTGAACAGAGCAACGTTTAACCAAATGCTGCTTCGAAACCCGAGGATCCATATATATTCCAATAGCCCAATAAAGCACGCAGACTTCTACATATAATCAACGCCTCACCCCACCAGGATTTGAAGCCACGATCTTATAATTGTGACCGGGGAACGCTACCTCTGGGCCACCAGGTCAATAAAAGTATTCCTAGACTCTGCTATATTTCACACAAAGCCTGTTCAACGGGCATATGGCACCGTGAACCTCTAATGGGGACCACCCGTGCCGCTTAGGTGATCATAACAACGTTTTACCAAATGCTACTTCGAAACAGGAGGATCCATATATATTTCATTAGCCCAATAAAGCACGCGAACTTCTACATATAATCAACACCTCACCCCACCAGGATTTCAACCAACGATCTTATAATTGTGACCGGGGAACGCTACCTCTGGGCCACTAGGAAAATAAAAGCAGTCCTAGACTCTGCTATATTTCACACAAAGCCTGTTCAACGAGCTTATGGCGCCGTGAACCTCTAATGGGGACCATCCGTGCCACTTAGGTGATCAGAGCAACGTTTTACCAAATCCGGCTTCGAAACACAAGGATCCATATATATCTCATTAGCCCAATAGAGCACGCGGACTTCTACATATAATCAACACCTCACTCCACCAGGATTCGAACCCACGATCTTATAATTGTGACCGAGGAACGTTACCTATGGGCCACCAGGACACTATAAGCAGTCCTAGACTCTGCTATATTTCACACAGCCTTTTTCAACGAGCTTATGGCGCCGTGAACCTCTCATTGGGACCACCTGTGTCGCTTTAGGTGATCAGAGCAACGTTTTACCAAATGCGGCTTCGAAACACGAGGATTCATATATATTTCATTAGCCCAATAAAGCACGACTTCTACATATAATCAACACCTCACCCCACCAGGATTTAAACCCATGATCTTATAATTGTGACCGGGGAACGCTACCTCTGGGCCACCAGGATAATTAAAGCAGTCCTAGACTGTGCTATATTTCACACAAAGCCTGTTCAACGAGCTTTTGGCGCCGTGAACCTCTAATGGGGACCACCCGTGCCGCTTAGGTGATCAGAGCAACGTTTTACCAAATGCGGCTTCAAAACACTAGGATCCATATATATTTCATTTGCCCAATAAAACACGCGGACTTCTACATATAATCAACACCTCACCCCACCAGGATTCGAACCCACGATCTTCTAATTGTGAGCGGGGAACGCTACCTCTGGGCCACCAGGACAATAAAAGCAGTCCTAGACTCTGCTATATTTCACACAAAGCCTGTTCAACGAGCTTATGGCGCTGTGAACCTCTATAGGGGACCACCCGTGCCGCTTAGGTGATCAGAGCAACGTTTTACCAAATGCGGCTTCGAAACACGAGGATCCATATATATTTCATTAGCCCAATAAAGCATGCGGACTTCTACATATAATCAACACCTCACCCCACCAGGATTTGAAACCACGATCTTATAATTGTGACCGGGGAACGCTACCTCTGGGCCACCAGGACAAAAAAAGCAGTCCTAGACTCTGCTACATATCACACAAAGCCTGTTCAACGAGCTTATGACGCTGTGAACCTCTAATGGGGACCATCCGTGCCGCTTAGGTGTTCAGAGCAACGTTTTACCAAATCCGGCTTGGAAACACGAGGATCCATATATATTTCATTAGCCCAATAAAGCACTCGTACTTCTACATATAATCAACACCTCACCCCACCAGGATTCAAACCCACAATCTTATAATTGTGACCGGGGAACGCTACCTCTGGGCCAACAGGACATTAAAAGCATTCGTAGGCTCTGCTATATTTCACAAAAAGCCTGTTCAACGAGCTTATGGCGCTGTGAACCTCTAATGGAGACCACCCGTGCTGCCTAGGTGATTAGAGCAACGTTTTACCAAATGCGGCTTCAAAACACGAGGATCCATATATATTTCATTTACCCAATAAAGCACGTGGCTTCTACATATAAACAACACCTCACCCCACCAGGATTCGAACTCACGATCTTCTAATTGTGACCGCGGAACGCTACCTCTGGGCCACCAGGACAAAAAAAGCAGTCCTAGACTCTGCTATATTCCAAACAAAGCCTGTTCAACGAGCTTATGACGCTGTGAACCTCTAATGGGGACCATCCGTGCCGCTTAGGTGATCAGAGCAACGTTTTACCAAATCCGGCTTCGAAACACTAGGATCCATATATATTTCATTAACCCAATAAAGCACACGGACTTCTACATATAATCAACACCTCACTCCACTAGGATTCGAAACCACGATCTTATAATTGTGACCGGGGAATGCTACCTCTGGGCCACAAGGACAATAAAAGCAGTCCTAGACTCTGCTATATTTCACACAAAGCCTGTTCAACGAGCTTATGGCGCCGTGAACCTCTCATTGGGACCACCTGTGTCGCTTAGGTGATCAGAGCAACGTTTTACCAAATGCGGCTTCGAAACACGAGGATCCATATATATTTCATTAGCCCAATAAAGCACGCGGACTTCTACATATAATCAACACCTCACCCCACCAGGATTCAAACCCACAATCTTATAATTGTGACCGGGGAACGCTACCTCTGGGCCAACAGGACAATAAAAGCATTCGTAGGCTCTGCTATATTTCACAGAAAGCCTGTTCAACGAGCTTATGGCGCTGTGAACCTCTAATGGAGACCACCCGTGCTGCCTAGGTGATCAGAGCAACGTTTTACCAAATGCGGCTTCAAAACACGAGGATCCATATATATTTCATTTGCCCAATAAAGCACGTGGCTTCTACATATAAACAACACCTCACCCCACCAAGATTCGAACCCACGATCTTCTAATTGTGACCGGGGAACGCTACCTCTGGGCCACCAGGACAAAAAAAGCAGTCCTAGACTCTGCTATATTTCAAACAAAGCCTGTTCAACGAGCTTATGACGCTGTGAACCTCTAATGGGGACCATCCGTGCCGCTTAGGTGATCAGAGCAACGTTTTACCAAATCCGGCTTCGAAACACGAGGATCCATATATATTTCATTAACCCAATAAAGCACGCGGACTTCTACATATAATCAACACCTCACTCCACCAGGATTCGAAACCACGATCTTATAATTGTGACCGAGGAACGCTACCTATGGGCCACCAGGACACTATAAGCAGTCCTAGACTCTGTTATATTTAACTCAAAGCCTGTTCAACGAGCTTATAGGGGACCACCCGTGCCCCTTAGGTGATCAGAGCAACGTTTTACCAAATCCGGCTTCGAAACACGAGGATCCATTTATATTTCATTAGCCCAATAAAGCACTCGGACTTCTACATATAATCAACACCTCACCCCACCAGGATTCAAACCCACGATCTTATAATTGTGACCGGGGTATGCTACCTCTGGGCCACCAAGATAATAAAAGCAGTCCTAGACTCTGCTATATTTCACACAAAGCCTGTTCAATGAGCTTATGACGCTGTAAACCTCTAATGGGGACCATCCGTGCCGCTTAGGTGATCAGAGCAACGTTTTACCAAATCCGGCTTGGAAACACGAGGATCCATATATATTTCATTAGCCCAATAAAGCACGCGGACTTCTACATATAATCAACACCTCACCCCACCAGGATTTGAACCAACGATCTTATAATTGTGACCGGGGAACGCTACCTCTGGGAAACCAGGACAATAAAAGCAGTCCTAGACTCTACTATATTTCACACAAAGCCTGTTCAACGACCTTATGGCGCGATGAACCTCTAATGGGGACCACCTGTGCCGCTTAGGTGATAAGAGCAACGTTTTACCAAATCCGGCTTGGAAACACGAGGATCCATAGATATTTCATTAGCACAATAAAGCACGCGGACGTCTACATATAATCAACACCTCACCCCACCAGGATTTTAACCCACTATCTTATAATTGTGACCGGGGAACGCTACCTCTGGGCAACCAGGGCAATAAAAGCAGTCCTAGATTCTACTATATTTCAGAACAAAGCCTGTTCAACGACCTTATGGCGCCATGAACCTCTAATGGGGACCACCTGTGCCACTTAGGTGATCGGAGCAACGTTTTACCAAATCCGGCTTCGAAACACGAGGATCAATATATATTTCAATAGCCCAATAAAGCACGCTTACTTCTACATATAATCAACACCTCACCCCACTAGGATTTGAACCCACGATCTTATAATTGTGACCGGGGAACGCTACCTCTGGACCACTAGGACAATAAAAGCAGTCTTAGACTCTACTATATTTCACACAAAGCCTGTTCAACGAGCTTATGGCGCTGTGAACCACTATAGGGGACCACCCGTGCCACTTAGGTGATCAGAGCACGTTTAACCAAATGCGGCTTCGAAACCCGAGGATCCATATATTTCATTAGCCCAATAAAGCACGAGACTTACATATAATCTACGCCTCACCCACCAGGATTTCCAGTCACGATCTACCAGACTCTGGGGACGCTACCTCTGGGCCACCAGGACAAAAAAAGCAGTCCTAGACTCTAATATATTTCACACAAAGCCTGTTCAACGAGCTTATGGCGCTGTGTACAACTATAGGGGACCACCCGTGCTGCTTAGGTGATCAGAGCAACGTTTAACCAAATGCGGCTTCGAAACCCGAGGATCCATATATATTTCATTAGCACAATAAAGCACGCGGACTTCTACATATAATCAACACCTCACCCCACCAGGATTTAAACCCAAGATCTTATAATTGTGACCGGGGAACGCTACCTCTGGGCCACCAGGAAAAAAAGCAGTCCTAGACTCTGCTATATTTCACACAAAGCTTGTTCAACGAGCTTATGGCGCCGTGAACCACTATAGGGGACCACCCGTGCCGCTTAGGTGATCAGAGCAACGTTTACCCAAATGCGGCTTCAAAACCCGAGGATCCATATATATTTCATTAGCCCAATAACGCACACAGACTTCTACATATAATCAACGCCTCACCCCACTAGGATTCAAACCCACGATCTTATAATTGTGACCGGGGTATGCTCCCTCTGGGCCACCAGGACTCTAAAAGCAGTCCTAGACTCTGCTATATTTCACACAAATCCTTTTCAACGAGCTTATGGCGCAGTGAACCTCTAATGGGGACCACCCGTGCCGCTTATGTGATCAGAGCAACGTTTTACCAAATCCGGCTTGGAAACACGAGGATCCATATATATTTCATTAGCCCAATAAAGCACGCGGACTTCTACATATAATCAACGCCTCACCCCACCAGGATTTGAAGCCACGAACTTATAATTGTGACCGGGGAACGCTACCTCTGGGCCAACAGGACAATAAAAGCATTCGTAGACTCTACTATATTTCACACAAAGCCTGTTCAACGACCTTATGGCGCCGTGAACCTCTAATGGGGACCACCCGAGCTGCTTAGGTGATCAGAGCAACGTTTTACCAAATGCGGCTTCAAAACACGAGGATCCATATATATTTCATTCCCCAATAAAGCACGTGGCTTCTACATATAATCAACACCTCACCCCACCAGGATTCGAACCCATGATCTTCTAATTGTGACCGGGGAACGCTTCCTCTGGGCCACCAGGACAATAGAAGCAGTCCTAGACTCTGCTATATTTCACACAAAGCCTGTTCAACGGGCTTATGGCACAGTGAACCTCTAATGGGGACCACCCGTGCCGCTTAGGTGATCAGAGCAACGTTTTACCAAATGCGGCTTCGAAACACGAGGATCCATATATATTTTATTAGCCCAATAAAGCACGCGGATTTCTACATATAATCAACACCTCACCCCACCAGGATTTGAACCCACGATCTTATAATTGTGACCGGGGAACGCTACCTCTGGGCCACCAGGACAATAAAAGCAGTCCTAGACTCTGCTATATTTCTCACAAAGCCTGTTCAACGAGCTTATGGCGCCATGAACCTCTAATGGGGACCACCCGTGACGCTTAGGTGATCAGGAGCAATTGTTTACCAAACAGCGGCTTTGAAACAGGAGAATCCATATATATTCTATTAGCCCAATAAAGCACGCGGACTTCTAAGCATATAATCAACACCTCAACCCACCAGGATTTAAACCCAAAAATCTTATAATTGTGACCGGGGAACGCACTTGGGCCACCAGGACAATAAAAAAGCAGTCCTAGACTCTGCTATATTTCACACAAAGCCTGTTCAACTAGCTTATGGCGCCGTGAACCTCTAATGGGGACCACCCGTGCCGCTTAGGTTATCAGAGCAACGTTTTTCCAAATCCGGCTTCGAAACACGAGGATCCATATATATTTCATTAGCCCAATAAAGCACGCAGACTTCTACATATAATCAACACCTCACCCCACCAGGATTCAAACCCACGATCTTATAATTGT
>NW_024720055.1:0-23313 GCF_018991925.1 Homarus americanus
GAGGGGACTTTTGTTACACTCGATCAGGAACTTTGTTATACTCGACCAGGGACCTTTGTTATACTCGATTAGGGGACTTTGTTATACTCGATAAGGGTACTTTGTTATATTCGATAAGGGGAATTTGTTATACTCGATAAGGGGACTTTGTTACACTCGAACAGGGGACCTTGTTACACTCGACCAGGAGACTTTGTTATACTCGATTAGGCGGCTTTGTTATACTCGATCAGGGGACTTTCTTATACTCGATGAGGGGCCTTCGTTATACTCGATCAGGTTCCTTTATTATACTAGATCAGAGGACTTTGTTATACTCGATTAGAGGCCTTTTTCGACTCGATCAGGGGACTTTGTTATACTCGAGCAGGGGGCTTTGTTATACTCGATCAGGGGACTTTGTTATACTCGATGAGGAGGCTTTGTTATACTCGATCAGGGGACTTTGCTACACTCGACCAGCGGACTTTGTTATACCCGAGTAGGCGGCTTTGTTATACTCGATTAGGGGACTTTGTTATACTCGATCAAAGGATTTTGTCTTACTCGATCAGGGCCTTTGTTATACTCGACCAGGGGACTTTGTTATAATCGATCAGGGGACATTGTTACGCTCGATCTGGGAACTTTGTTATACTGGGCCAGGAGATTTTGTAATACTCGATCAGGGGATATGTTATACTCGATAAGGGGACTATGTTATACTCGACCAGGGGACTTTGTTATACTCGATTATGGGACTTTGTTATACTCGATCAGGGAACGTTGTTATACTCGTCCAGGGGGCTTTGTTATACTCGATTAGGGGACTTTGTTATACTCGATCAGGGGACTTTGTCTTGCTCGATCAGGGCCCTTTGCTATTCTCGACCAGGGGACTTTGTTATAATCGATCAGGGGACTTTGTTATGCTCGATCTGGGACTTTGTTATACTCAATCAGTGGACTTCCTATATTTGACCAATGGACTTTGCTATACTCGATGAGGGGCCTTTGTTATACTCGATCAGGGGACTTTGTTATACTTGATCAGGGGACTTTGTTATACTCGATCAGGGGACTTTGTTATATTTGATTAGGGGACTTTGTTATACTCGATCAGGGGACTTTGTTACACTGGACCAGGGGACATTTTTATGCTCGATTAGGGGACTTAGTTATTCTCGATCAGGGGACTTTTGTTACACTCGATCAGGGAACTTTGTTATACTCGACCAGGGGCCTTTGTTACACTCGATTAGGGGACTTTGTTATACTCGATAAGGGGACTTTGTTATACTCGATAAGGGGAATTTGTTATACTGGATAAGGGGACTTTGTTAGACTCGAACAGGGGACTTTGTTATACTCGACCAGGGGGACTTTGTTATACTCGATTAGGCGGCTTTGTTATACTCGATCAGGGGACCTTCTTATACTCGATGAGGGGCCTTTGATATACTCGATGAGGGGCCTTTGTTATACAAGATCAGTGGACTTTGTTATACTCGATTAGAGGCCTTTTTTGGACTCGATCAGGGGACTTTGATATACTCGATCAGGAGGCTTTGCTATACTCGATCAGGGGACTTTGCTACACTCGACCAGGGGATTTTGTTATACTCGAGTAGGGGGCTTTGTTATACTCGATTAGGGGACTTTGTTATACTCGATGAGGAGGCTTTGTTAAACTCGATCAGGGGACTTTGCTATCCTCGACCAGGGGACTTTGTTATACTCGATTAGGGGACTTTGTTATACTCGACCAGGGATCTTTTTTATCCTTGACCAATGGACTTTGTTATACTGGATGAGGGGCCTTTGTTATACTGGATGAGGGGACTTTGTTATTCTCGACCAGGGGACTTTGTTTTACTCGATCAGGGGACTTTTTTATACCCGACCAGAGGACTTTGTTATACACAATCAGGGAATATGTTATACTTGATCAAGGGACTTTGTTATACTCAACTAGGGGACTTTGTTATACTCGATCAGGGTACTTTGTCATACTCGACCAGAGGACTTTGTTATACTCGATCAGAGGATATGTTATACTCGATCATTTGACTTTGTTATACTCGATGAGGAAACTTTGTTATACTCGTCCAGGGGGCTTTGTTATACTCGATTAGGGGACTTTCTTATACTCGATCAGGGGACTTTATCTTACTCGATCAAGGCCCTTTGCTATTCTCGACCAGGGGACTTTGTTATAATCGATCAGGGGACATTGTTATGCTCGATCTGGGACTTTGTTATACTCGATCAGTGGACTTTCCTATATTTGACCAATGGACTTTGCTAAACTCGATGAGGGGCCTTGGTTATAATCGATCAGGGGACTTTGTTATACTCGACCAGGGGACTTTGTTATACTCGATCTGGGGACTTTGTCATACTCGACCAGAGGACTTTGTTATACTCGATCAGAGGATATGTTATACTCGATCAGGGGACTTTGTTATACTCGATCAGGGGACTTTGTTATACGTTGATTAGGGGACTATGTTATACTCGATCAGGGGACTTTGTTACACTGTACCAGGGGACATTTTTATGCTCGATTAGGGGACGTTGTTATTCTCGATCAGGGGACTTTTCTTACACTCGATCAGGGAACTTTGTTATACTCGACCAGGGGCCTTTGTTATACTCGATGAGGGGACTTTGTTATACTCGATAAGGGGACTTTGTTATACTCGATAAGGGGAATTTGTTATACTCGATAAGGGGACTTTTTTAGACTCGAACAGGGGACTTTGTTATACTCGACCAGGGGACTTTGTTATACTCGATTAGGCGGCTTTGTTATACTCGATCAGGGGACTTTGTTATACTCGACCAGAGGACTTTGTTATACTAGATCAGGGGATATGTTATACTCGATCAGGGGACTTTGTTTTACTCGATTAGGGGACTTTGTTATACTTGATCATAGGATTTTGTTATACTCAACCAGGGCCTTTGTTATACTCGATTAGAAAACTTTGTTATACTCGACCAGGGGACTTTGTTATACTCCACCAGGGACTTTTTTATACTCGATCAGGGGATATGTTTTACTCGATCAGGGGACTTTGTTATACTCAGTTCATGGGACTTTGTTATACTCGTCCAGGGGGCATTGTTATACTAGATCGTGACTTTTGTTATACTCGATGAGGGGCCTTTGTTATACTCCATCAGGGGACTTTGCTATACTTGAAAAGGGGACTTTGTTATACTCGATTAGGGGACTTTGTTATACTCGACCAGTGAACTTTTTTATACTTGACCAATGGACTTTGTTATACTCGATGAGGGGCCTTTGTTATACTCGACCAGGGGACTTTGCTATAGTCGACCAGTGAACTTTTTTATACTCGATTAGGGGACTTTGTTATACTCGACCAGGACTTTGTTATACCGATTAGGGAATTTGCTTATACTCGATTAGGACTTTGTTATACTCGATGAGGGGCCTTTGTTATACTCGACCAGGGGACTTTGCTATAGTCGACCAGGGGACTTTGTTATACTCGATTAGGGGACTTTGTTATACTCGACCAGGGACTTTGTTATACTCGATTAGCGGACTTTGTTATACTCGATTAGGGGAGTTTGTTATACTCGATGAGGAGGTTTTGTTATACTCGACCAGGGGACTTTGCTATAGTCGACCAGGGAACTTTGTTATACTCGATTAGGGGACTTTGTTATACTCGACCAGAGGACTTTGTTATACTCGTCTAGGGGCTTTTTTATACTCGATCAGGGGACTTTGTCTTACTCGATCAGGGCCCTTTGCTATACTCGAACGGGGGACTTTGTTATAAACGATCAGGGGACTTTGGTATGCTCGATCTAGGGACTTTGTTATACTGGGCCAGGGAACTTTTTTATACTCGATAAGGGACTTTGTTACACTGGACCAGGGGACATTTTTATACTCGATCAGGGGACTTTGTTATACCCGATCAAGGGACTTTTGTTACACTCGATCAGGGGGTTTTGTTATAGTCGACCAGGGGCCTTTGTTATACTCGACCAGGGGACTTTGTTATAATCGATCGGGGGACATTGTTACGCTCGATCTGGGAACTTTGTTATACTGGGCCAGGAGACTTTGTAATACTCGATCAGGGGATATGTTATACTCGATAAGGGGACTATGTTATACTCGACCAGGGGACTTTGTTATACTCGATCATGGGACTTTGTTATACTTGATCAGGGAACGTTGTTATACTCGTCCAGGGGGCTTTGTTATACTCGATTAGGGGACTTTGTTATACTCGATCAGGGGACTTTGTCTTACTCGATCAGGGCTCTTTGCTATTTTCGACCAGGGGACTTTGAAATAATCGATCAGGGGACTTTGTTATGGTCGATCTGGGACTTTGTTATACTCGATCAGTGGACTTTCCTATATTTGACCAATGGACTTTGCTATACTCGATGAGGGGCCTTTGTTATACTCGATCAGGGGACTTTGTTATACTTGATCAGGGGACCTTGTTATACTCGATCAGGGGACTTTGTTATATTTGATTAGGGGACTTTGTTATACTCGATCAGGGGACTTTGTTACACTGGACCAGGGGACATTTTTATGCTCGATTAGGGGACTTAGTTATTCTCGATCAGGGACTTTGTTACACTCGATCAGGAACTTTGTTATACTCAATTAGGGCCTTTTGTTACACCTCGATTAGGGACTTTTGTTATATACTCGATATGAATTTGTTAGACTCGGAACAGGGACTTTGTTATACTCCGACCAGGGGACTTTGTTATACCTGATTAGGCGTTTTGTTATACTCGATCAGGGACTTTCTTATACTCGATGGGGGGCCTTTGTTATACTCGATTAGGGGCCTTTGTTATACTAGATCAGGGGATTTTGTTATACTCGATTAGAGGCCTTTTTTGACCGATTAGATTCCTGGATATACTGGAGCAGGGGCCATACACTCGATCAGGGGACTTTGATATACTCGAGCAGGGGGCTTTGTTATACTCGATTAGGGGACTTTGTTATACTCGATCAGGAGGCTTTGCTATACTCGATCAGGGGACTTTGCTACACTCGACCAGGGGAGTTTGTTATACTCGAGTAGGGGGCTTTGTTATACTCGATTCTGGGACTTTGTTATACTCGATGAGGAGGCTTTGTTAAACTCGATCAGGGGACTTTGCTATCCTCGACCAGGGGACTTTGTTATACTCGATTAGGGGACTTTGTTATACTCGACCAGGGACGTTGTTATACCTGGGATCATTTGACATTGTTATACTCGATGAGGAACTTGTCGTTACCTGTCCAGGGGCTTTGTTATACTCGATTAGGGGAGTTTCTTATACTCGATAAGGGACTTTTATCTTTACTCGACTGGCGTCTTTGCTATTCTCGACCAGGACTTTTGTTATAATCGATCAGGGACATTGTTATGTTCGGATCCGTGACTCGTTATACTCAGACTATGGACTTTTCCTATATTTGACCAATGGACTTTGCTAAACTCGATGAGGGGCGTTGGTTATAATCGATCAGGCGACTTTGTTATACTCGACCAGGGGACTTTGTTATACTCGATCAGGGGACTTTGTCATACTCGACCAGAGGACTTTGTTATACTCGATCAGAGGATATGTTATACTCGATCAGGGGACTTTGTTATATTCGATCAGGGGACTTTGTTATACGTTGATTAGGGGACTATGTTATACTCGATCAGGGGACTTTGTTACACTGGACCACGGGACATTTTTATGCTCGATTAGGGGACGTTGTTATTCTCGATCAGGGGACTTTTCTTACACTCGATCAGGGAACTTTGTTATACTCGACCAAGGGCCTTTATTATACTCGATTAGGGGACTTTGTTATACTCGATAAGGGGACTTTGTTATACTCGATAAGGGGAATTTGTTATACTCGATAAGGGGACTTTTTTAGACTCGAACAGGGGACTTTGTTATACTCGACCAGGGGACTTTGTTATACTCGATTAGGCGGCTTTGTTATACTCGATCAGGGGACTTTGTTATACTCGACCAGAGGACTTTTTTATACTCGATCAGGGGATATGTTATACTCGATCAGGGGACTTTGTTTTACTCGATTAGGGGACTTTGTTATACTTGATCATAGGACTTTGTTATACTCAACCAGGGGCCTTTGATATACTCGATTAGAAAACTTTGTTATACTCGACCAAGGGACTTTGTTATACTCCACCAGGGACTTTTTTATACTTGATCAGGGGATATGTTTTACTCGATCAGGGGACTTTGTTATACTCGGTTCAGGGGACTTTGTTATACTCGTCCTGGGGGCTTTGTTATTCTAGGATCAGGGGACTTTATTATCTCGATCAGGAGGCTTTGTTATACATGATGAGGGCACTTTGCTATACTCGACCAGGGGATTTCGTTATACTCGAGCAGGGGGCTTTGTTATACTCAATTAGGGGACTTTGTTATACTCGATCAGGAGGCTTTGTTATACTCCATCAGGGGACTTTGCTATACTCGAAAAGGGAACTTTGTTATACTTGATTAGGGGACTTTGTTATACTCGACCAGTGAACTTTTTTATACTTGACCAATGGACTTTGTTATACTCGATGAGGGGCCTTTGTTATACTCGACCAGGGACTTTTGCTAGTCGACCAGAATTTTGTTATACCCTTAATAGGGGGACTTTGTTATACTCCTAATTAGGACTTTGTTATACTCAGATTTAGTAATTATTATACCGATTAGGAGCTTGTTATACCTGATGAGGAGGCTTTATATACTTTAGGAATTCAGGATTCTCGCTTGAGTAGTCGACCAGGACTTTGTTATACCTGATTAGGGACTTTTGCTATACTTTAATAATTTGTGGGACTATATACCTGGGATTAGGGACTTTTGGTTATACCCGATTAGGGAGCTTATTATACGCGATGAGGAGGCTTTTTGTTATACCTGACCAGGGACTTTATAGTCGACCAGGAACTTTGTTATACTCGATTAGGGGACTTTGTTATACTCGACCAGATCACTTTGTTTTACTCGTCTAGGGGCTTTTTTATACTCGATCAGGGGACTTTGTCTTACTCGATCAGGGCCCTTTGCTATACTCGAACGGGGGACTTTGTTATAAACGATCCGGGGACTTTGGTATGCTCGATCTAGGGACTTTGTTATACTGGGCCAGGGAACTTTTTTATAATCGATAAGGGACTTTGTTACACTGGACCAGGGGACATTTTTATACTCGATCAGGGGACTTTGTTATACCCGATCAAGGGACTTTTGTTACACTCGATCAGGGGGCTTTGTTATACTCGACCAGGGGCCTTTGTTATACTCGACCAGGGGACTTTGTTATAATCGATCAGGGGACATTGTTACGCTCGATCTGGGAACTTAGTTATACTGGGCCATGAGACTTTGTAATACTCGATCAGGGGATATGTTATACTCGATAAGGGGATTATGTTATACTCGACCAGGGGACTTTGTAATACTCGATCATGGGACTTTGTTATACTCGAACAGGGAACGTTGTTATACTCGTCCAGGAAGCTTTGTTATACTCGATTAGGGGACTTTGTTATACTCGATCAGGGGACTTTGTCTTACTCGATCAGGGCCCTTTGCTATTCTCGACCAGGGGACTTTGTTATAATCGATCAGGGGACTTTGTTATGCTCGATCTGGGACTTTGTTATACTCGATCAGTGGACTTTCCTATATTTGACCAATGGACTTTGCTATACTCGATCAGGGGACTTTCTTATACTTGATCAGGGGACTTTGTTATACTCGATCAGGGGACTTTGTTATATTTGATTAGGGGACTTTGTTATACTCGATCAGGGGACTTTGTTACACTGGACCAGGGGACATTTTTATGCTCGATTAGGGGACTTAGTTATTCTCGATCAGGGTACTTTTGTTACACTCGATCAGGGAACTTTGTTATACTCGACCAGGGGCCTTTGTTACACTCGATTAGGGGACTTTGTTATACTCGATAAGGGGACTTTGTTTTACTCGATAAGGGGAATTTGTTATACTCGATAAGGGGACTTTGTTAGACTCGAACAGGGGACTTTGTTACACTCGACCAGGGGGACTTTGTTATACTCGATTAGGCGGCTTTGTTATACTCGATCAGGGGACCTTCTTATACTCGATGAGGTGCCTTTGATATAATCGATGAGGGGCCTTTGTTATACAAGATAAGGGGACTTTGTTATACTCGATTAGAGGCCTTTTTTGGACTCGATCAGGGGACTTTGATATACTCGAGCAGGGGGCTTTGTTATACTCGATTAGGGGACTTTGTTATACTCGATGAGGAGGCTTTGCTATACTCGATCAGGGGACTTTGCTACACTCGACCAGGGGAGTTTGTTATACTCGAGTAGGGGGCTTTGTTATACTCGATTCTGGGACTTTGTTATACTCGATGAGGAGGCTTTGTTAAACTCGATCATGGGACTTTGCTATCCTCGACCAGGGGACTTTGTTATACTCGATTAGGGGACTTTGTTATACTCGACCAGGGATCTTTTTTATCCTTGACCAATGGACTTTGTTATACTGGATGAGGGGCCTTTGTTATACTGGATGAGGGGACTTTGTTATTCTCGACCAGGGGACTTTGTTTTACTCGATCAAGGGACTTTTTTATACCCGACCAGAGGACTTTGTTATACACAATCAGGGAATATGTTATACTTGATCAAGGGACTTTGTTATACTCAACTAGGGGACTTTGTTATACTCGATCAGGGGACTTTGTCATACTCGACCAGAGGACTTTGTTATACTCGATCAGAGGATATGTTATACTCGATCAGGGGACTTTGTTATACTCAATCAGGGGACGTTGTTATACTCGATCATTTGACTTTGTTATACTCGATGAGGGAACTTTGTTATACTCGTCCAGGGGGCTTTGTTATACTCGATTAGGGGACTTTCTTATACTCGATCAGGGGACTTTATCTTACTCGATCAAGGCCCTTTGCTATTCTCGACCAGGGGACTTTGTTATAATCGATCAGGGGACATTGTTATGCTCGATCTGGGACTTTGTTATACTCGATCAGTGGACTTTCCTATATTTGACCAATGGACTTTGCTAAACTCGATGAGGGGCGTTGGTTATAATCGATCAGGCGACTTTGTTATACTCGACCAGGGGACTTTGTTATACTCGATCAGGGGACTTTGTCATACTCGACCAGAGGACTTTGTTATACTCGATCAGAGGATATGTTATACTCGATCAGGGGACTTTGTTATATTCGATCAGGGGACTTTGTTATACGTTGATTAGGGGACTATGTTATACTCGATCAGGGGACTTTGTTACACTGGACCAGGGGACATTTTTATGCTCGATTAGGGGACGTTGTTATTCTCGATCAGGGGACTTTTCTTACACTCGATCAGGGAACTTTGTTATACTCGACCAGGGGCCTTTGTTATACTCGATTAGGGGACTTTGTTATACTCGATAAGGGGACTTTGTTATACTCGATAAGGGGAATTTGTTATACTCGATAAGGGGACTTTTTTAGACTCGAACAGGGGACTTTGTTATACTCGACCAGGGGACTTTGTTATACTCGATTAGGCGGCTTTGTTATACTCGATCAGGGGACTTTGTTATACTCGACCAGGGGACTTTGTTTTACTCGATTAGGGGACTTTGTTATACTTGATCATAGGACTTTGTTATACTCAACCAGGGGCCTTTGATATACTCGATTAGAAAACTTTGTTATACTCGACCAAGGGACTTTGTTATACTCCACCAGGGACTTTTTTATACTTGATCAGGGGATATGTTTTACTCGATCAGGGGACTTTGTTATACTCGGTTCAGGGGACTTTGTTATACTCGTCCTGGGGGCTTTGTTATTCTAGGATCAGGGGACTTTGTTACACTTGATCAGGAGGCTTTGTTATACTTGATGACGGCACTTTGCTATACTCGACCAGGGGATTTCGTTATACTCGAGCATTGGGCTTTGTTATACTCGATTAGGGGACTTTGTTATACTCGATCAGGAGGCTTTGTTATACTCCATTAGGGGACTTTGCTATACTTGAAAAGGGGACTTTGTTATACTCGATTAGGGGAATTTGTTATACTCGACCAGTGAACTTTTTTATACTTGACCAATGGACTTTGTTATACTCGATGAGGGGCCTTTGTTATACTCGACCAGGGGACTTTGCTATAGTCGACCAGGGGACTTTGTTATACTCGATTAGGGGACTTTGTTATACTCGACCAGGGACTTTGTTATACTCGATTAGGGGACTTTGTTATACTCGATTAGGGGAGTTTGTTATACTCGATGAGGAGGCTTTGTTATACTCGACCAGGGGACTTTGCTATAGTCGACCAGGGGACTTTGTTATACTCGATTAGGGGACTTTGTTATACTCGACCAGGGACTTTGTTATACTCGATTAGGGGACTTTCTTATACTCGATTAGGGGAGTTTGTTATACTCGATGAGGAGGCTTTGTTATACTCGACCAGGGGACTTTGCTATAGTCGACCAGGGAACTTTGTTATACTCGATTAGGGGACTTTGTTATACTCGACCAGAGGACTTTGTTATACTCGTCTAGGGGCTTTTTTATACTCGATTAGGGGACTTTGTCTTACTCGATCAGGGCCCTTTGCTATACTCGAACGGGGGACTTTGTTATAAACGATCAGGGGACTTTGGTATGCTCGATCTAGGGACTTTGTTATACTGGGCCAGGGAACTTTTTTATACTCGATAAGGGACTTTGTTACACTGGACCAGGGGACATTTTTATACTCGATCAGGGGACTTTGTTATACCCGATCAAGGGACTTTTGTTACACTCGATCAGGGGACTTTGTTATACTCGACCAGGGGCCTTTGTTATACTCGATTAGGGGACTTTGTTATACTCGATAAGGGAACTTTGTTATACTCGATAAGTGGAAATGTTATACTCGATAAGGGGACTTTGATTGACTCGAACTGGGGACTTTGTTATACTCGACCAAGGGACTTTGTTGTACTCGATAATGGGATTTTGTTATACTCGATCAGGGGACTTTGTTATACTCGATCAGGGGGCTTTGTTATACTCGATCAAAAGCCTTTGTTATACTCGATCAGGGGAGTTTGTTATACTCGATCAGGGGACTGTGTTATACTCGAACAGGAGGCTTTGTTATACTCGATCAGGGGACTTTCCTATACTCGACCAGGGGACATTGTTATACTCGATCAAGGGACTTTGTTATACTCGACCAGGGATCTTTTTTATACCTGACCAATGGACTTTGTTATACTCGATGAGGGGCCTTTGTTATACTGGATGAGGGGACTTTGTTATACTCGACCAGGGGATTTTGTTATACTCGATCAGGGACTTTTTTATACTCGACCAGAGGACTTTGTTATACTCAATCAGGAGATATGTTATACTCGATCTGGGGACTTTGTTATACTCAACCAGGGGACTTTGTTATACCTCGACCAGGTGACTTTGTTATATGCGATAAGGAGACTTTGTTATACTCGATTAGGGGCCTTTGTTATACTCGATGAGGGGACTTTATTATACTCGACCAGGGGACTTTGCTATAGTCGACCAGGGGAATTTGTTATACTCGATTAGGGGACTTTGTTATACTCGACCAGGGGACTTTTTTATACTTGATCAGGAGACTTTGTCTTACTCGACCAGAGGCCTTTGTTATACTTGATCGGGGGACTTTGTTATACTCGATGAGTGGACTTTACTATATTTGACCAACGGACTTTGCTATACTCGATGAGGGGCCTTTGTTATACTCGATCAGGGGACTTTGTTATACTCGACCAGAAGACTTTGTTATACTCGATCAGGTGATATGTTATACTCGATCAGGGGACTTTGTTATTCTCGATCTCGACGAGGGGCCTTTTTTATACTCGATTAGAAAACTTTGTTATACTCGACCAGGAGACTTTGTGATACTCGATCAGGGGACTTTGTTATACTCCTCCAGGGACTTTGTTATATTCGATCAGGGGATATGTAATACTCGATCAGGGGACTTTGTTATACTCGATCAGGGGTCTTTGTTATACTCGTCCAGGGGGCTTTGTTATACTCGATCAGGGGACTTTGTTATATTCGATCAGGGGACTTTGTCTTACTCGATCATGGCCTTTGTTATACTTGACCAGGGGACCTTGTTTCACTCGATCATGGCCCTTTGCTATACTCGACCAGGTGACTTTGTTATAATCGATCAGGGGACATTGTTATGCTCGATCTGGGACTTTGTTCTACTCGATCAGTGGACTTTCCTAAATTTGACCAATGGACTTTGCTATACTCGATGAGGGGCCTTTGTTATACTCGATCAGGGGACTTTGTTATACTCGACCAGGGGACCTTGTTATACTCTATCAGGGGACTTTGTCATACTCGACCAGAGGACTTTGTTATACTCGATCAGAGGATATGTTAAACTCGATCAGGGGATTTTGTTACTCGATCAGGGGACTTTGTCTCACTCGATAAGGGGACTTTGTTAGACTCGAACTGGGGACTTTGTTATACTCGACCAGGGGACTTTGTTATACTCGATAAGGCGGCTTTGTTATACTCGATCAGGGGAATTTTTTATACTTGAACAGAGGACTTTGTTATACTCGATTAGGGGACTTTGTTATACTCGACTTGGGGACTTTTTTATACTTGACCAATGGACTTTGTTACACTCAATGAGGGGCCGTTGTTATACACGACCAGGGGACTTTGATATACGCGATCAGGGATCTTTTTTATTCTCGACCAGTGGACTTTGTTATACTCGATCAGGGGATATGTTATACTCGAACAGGGGACTTTGTTGCACTCAACCAGAGGACTTTGTTATACTCGATCAGGGGACTTTGTTATACTCAATCAGGGGACTCTGTTATACTCGATTAGGGGCCTTTGTTATACTCGATGAGGGGGCTTTGTTATACTCGACCAGGGGACTTTGCTATACTCGACCAGGGGAATTGGTTATACTCGATCAGGGGGTTTTCTTATACTCGACGAGAGGACTTTTTTATACTTGATCAGGGGACTTTGTCATACTCGATCAGTGAACTTTCCTATATTTGACCAATGGACTTTGCTATACTCGATGAGGGGTCTTTGTTATACTCGATCACTGGGCTTTGTTATACACGACCAGGGGACTTTGTTATACTCGTTCAGGGGTCTTTGTTATACTCGACCAGAGGACTTTGTTATACTCGATCAGGGGATATGTTATACTCGATCAGGGGACTTTGTTTTACTCGATTAGGGGACTTTGTTATACTTGATCATAGGACTTTGTTATACTCAAACAGGGGCCTTTGTTATACTCGATTAGAAAACTTTGTTATACTCGACCAGGGGACTTTGTTATACCCTTACCAGGGACTTTTTTATACTCGATCAGGGGATATGTTTTACTCGATCAGGGGACTTTGTTATACTCGGTTCAGGGGACTTTGTTATACTCGTCGAGGGGGCTTTGTTATACTAGGATCAGGGGACTTTGTTATGCTCGATCAGGGGACTTTGTCTTACTCGATTAGGGCCCTTTGTTATACTCGACCAGGGGACTTTGTTATAATCGATTAGGGGACTTTGTTATGCTCGATCTGGGGACTTTGTTAAAATGGGCCAGGAGACGTTGTTATACTCTATCAGGGGATATGTTATACTTGATTAGGGGACTTTGATATACTGGACCAGGGGACTTTTTTATACTCGATTAGGGGACTTTGTTATACTCGATGAGTGAACTTTGTTATACTCGTCTAGGGGGCTTTGTTATAATCGATCAGGGGACTTTGTTATACTCGATTAGGGAACTTTGGTATGCTCAATCTAGGGACTTTGTTATACTGGGGCAGGGAACTTTTTTATACTCGATCAGGGGACTTTGTTACACTGGACCAGGGGACATTTTTATACTCGATCAGGGGACTTTGTTATACTTCATCAGGGGACTTTTGTTACACTCGATCAGGGGACTTTGTTATACTCGACCAGAGGCCTTTGTTATACTCGATCAGGGGACTTTGTTATACGCGATTTGGAGACTTTGTTATACTCGATTAGGGGCCTTTGTGATACTGGATCAGGAGACTTTTTTATACTCCACCAGGGACTTTGTTATATTCGATCAGGGGATATGTAATACTCGATCAGGGGACTTTGTTATACACGATCAGGGATCTTTGTTATACTCGTCCAGGGGGCTTTGTTATACTCGATCAGGGGACTTTGTTATACTCGATCAGGGGACTTTGTCTCATTCGATCAGGGCCTTTGTTATACTCGACCTGGGGACTTTGTTATAATCGATTAGGGGACTTTGTTACGCTCGATCTGGGGACTTTGTTATACTGGGCCAGGAGACTTTGTAATACTCGATCAGGGGATATGTTATACTCGATCAGGGGACTTTGTTATACTGGACCAGGGGACTTTGTCATACTCGATCATGGGACTTTGTTATATTCGATCAGGGAACTTTGTTATACTCGTCCTGGGGGCTTTGTTATACTCGATCAGGAGACTTTGTTATACACGATCAGGGATCTTTGTTATACTCGTCCAGGGGGCTTTGTTATACTCGATCAGGGGACTTTGTTATACTCGATCAGGGGACTTTGTCTCATTCGATCAGGGCCTTTGTTATACTCGACCTGGGGACTTTGTTATAATCGATCATGGGACTTTGTTACGCTCGATCTGGGGACTTTGTTATACTGGGCCAGGAGACTTTGTAATACTCGATCAGGGGATATGTTATACTCGATCAGGGGACTTTGTCTTACTCGATCAGGGCCCTTTGCTATTCTCGACCAGGGGACATTGTTATAATCGATCACGGGACATTGTTATGCTCGATCTGGGACTTTTTTATACTCGATCAGTGGACTTTCCTATATTTGACCAATGGACTTTACTAAACTCGATGAGTGGCCTTGGTTATACTCGATCAGGGGACTTTGTTATACTCGACCAGGGGACTTTGTTATACTCGATCAGGGGACTTTGTCATACACGACCAGAGGACTTTGTTATACTCGATCAGAGGATATGTTATACTCGATCAGGGGACTTTGTTATACTCGATCAGGGGACTTTGTTATACTTGATTAGGGGACTTTGTTATACTCGATCAGGGGACTTTGTTACACTGGACCAGGGGACATTTTTATGCTCGATTAGGGGACTTTGTAATTCTCGATCAGGGGACTTTTGTTACACTCGATCAGGGAACTTTGTTATACTAGACCAAGGGTCTTTGTTATACTCGATTAGGGGACTTTGTTATACTCGATAAGGGGACTTTGTTATACTCGATAAGGGGAATTTGTTATACTCGATAAGGGGACTTTGTTAGACTCGAACAGGGGACTTTGTTATACTCGACCAGGGGACTTTGTTATACTCGATTAGGCGGCTTTGTTATACTCGATCTTGGGACCTTCTTATACTCGATGAGGGGCCTTTGTTATACTCGATGAGGGGCCTTTGTTATACTAGATAAGGGGACTTTGTTATACTCGATTACAGGCCTTTTTTAGACTCGATCAGGGGACTTTGTTATACTCGAGCAGGGGGCTTTGTTATACACGATCAGGGGACTTTGTTATACTCGATGAGGAGGCTTTGTTATACTCGATCAGGGGACTTTGCTACACTCAACCAGGGGACTTTGTTATACTCGAGTAGGCGGCTTTGTTATACTCGATTAGGGGACTTTGTTATACTCGATCAGGGGATTTTGTCTTACTCGATCAGGGCCTTTGTTATACTCGACCTGGGGACTTTGTTATAATCGATCAGGGGACTTTGTTACGCTCGATCTGGGGACTTTGTTATACTGGGCCAGGAGACTTTGTAATACTCGATCAGGGGATATGTTCTACTCGATAAGGGGACTTTGTTATACTCGACCAGGGGACTTTGTTATACTCGATCATGGGACTTTGTTATACTCGATCAGGGGACTTTGTTACACTGGACCAGGGGACATTTTTATACTCGATTAGGGGACTTTGTTATTCTCGATCAGGGGACTTTTGTTACACTCGATCAGGGAACTTTGTTATACTCGACCAGGGACCTTTGTTATACTCGATTAGGGGACTTTGTTATACTCGATATGGGGACTTTGTTATACTCGAAATGGGGAATTTTTTATATTCGATAAGGGGACTTTGTTTGACTCGAACAGTGGACTTTGTTATACTCGACTAGGGGCCTTTGTTATACTCGATCAGGGGCCTTTGTTATACTAGATCAGGGGACTTTGTTATACTCGATTAGAGGCCTTTGTTATTTTCGATGAGGGGGCTTTGTTATACTCGACCAGAGGACTTGCTATAGTCATCCAGGGGACTTTTTTATACTCGATCAGGGGACTTTGTTACACTGGAACAGGGGACATTTTATACTCGATTAGGGGACTTTGTTATACTCGATCAGGGGACTTTTGTTATACTCGATCAGGGGATATGTTATACTAGATCAGGGGACTTTGTTATACTCGATGAGGGGCCTTTGTTACACTCGATGAGGGGCCTTTGTTATACTAGATAAGGAGACTTTGTTATACTCGATTAGAGGCCTTTTTTAGACTCGATCAGGGGACTTCGTTATACTCGAGCAGGGGGCTCTGTTATACTCGATTAGGGGACTTTGTTATACTCGATCAGGAGGCTTTGTTATACTCCATCAGGGGACTTTGCTATACTCGAAAAGCGGACTTTGTTATACTCGATTAGGGGACTTTGTTATACTCGACCAGTGAACTTTTTTATACTTGACCAATGGACTTTGTATACTCGATGAGGGGCCTTTGTTATACTCGACCAGGTGACTTTGCTATAGTCGACCAGGGGACTTTGTTATACTCGATTAGGGGACTTTGTTATACTCGACCAGGGACTTTGTTATACTCGATTAGGGGATTTTGTTATACTCGATGAGGAGGCTTTGTTATACTCGACCAGGGGACTTTGCTATAGTCGACCAGGGGACTTTGTTATACTCGATTAGGGGACTTTGTTATACTCGACCAGGGACTTTGTTATACTCGATTAGGGGTCTTTGTTATACTCGATTAGGGGAGTTTGTTATACTCGATGAGGAGGCTTTGTTATACTCGACCAGGGGACTTTGCTATAGTCGACCAGGAAACTTTGTTATACTCGATTAGGGGACTTTGTTATACTCGACCAGGGGCCTTTGTTATACTCGATTAGGGGACTTTTTTACACTCGATAAGGGAACTTTGTTATACTCGATAAGTGGAATTTGTTATACTCGATAAGGGGACTTTGATAGACTCGAACTGGGGACTTTGTTATACTCGACCAGGGGACTTTGTTGTACTCGATAATGGGATTTTGTTATACTCGATCAGGGGACTTTGTTATACTCGATCAGGGGAGTTTGTTATACTCGATCAGGGGACTGTGTTATACTCGATCAGGAGGCTTTGTTATACTCGATCAGGGGACTTTCCTTTACTCGTCCAGGGGACATTGTTATACTCGATGAGGGGCCTTTGTTATACTGGATGAGGGTACTTTGTTATACTCGACCAGGGGATTTTGTTATACTCGATCAGAGGACTTTTTTATACTCGACCAGAGGACTTTGTTATACTCAATCAGGAGATATGTTATACTCGATCTGTGGACTTTGTTATACTCAACCAGGGGACTTTGTTATACCCGACCAGGTGACTTTGTTATATGCGATAAGGAGACTTTGTTATACTCGATTAGGGGCCTTTGTTATACTCGATGAGGGGACTTTATTATACTCGACCAGGGGACTTTGCTATAGTCGACCAGGGGACTTTGTTATACTTGATCAGGGACTTTGTCTTACTCGACCAGAGGCCTTTCTTATACTCGATCGGGGGACTTTGTTATACTCGATGAGTGGACTTTACTATATTTGACCAACGGACTTTGCTATACTCGATGAGGGGCCTTTGTTATACTCGATCAGGGGACTTTGTTATACTCGACCAGAAGACTTTGTTATACTCGATTAGGTGATATGTTATACTCGATCAGGGGACTTTGTTATTCTCGATCAGAGGACTTTATTATACTCGACGAGGGGCCTTTTTATACTCGATTAGAAAACTTTGTTATACTCGACCAGGAGACTTTGTGATACTCGATCAGGGGACTTTGTTATACTCCACCAGGGACTTTGTTATATTCGATCAGGGGATATGCAATACTCGATCAGGGGACTTTGTTATACTCGATCAGGGGTCTTTGGTATACTCGTCCAGGGGGCTTTGTTATACTCGATCAGGGGACTTTGTTATATTCGATCAGGGGACTTTGTCTTACTCGATCATGGCCTTTGTTATACTTGACCAGGGGACTTTGTTTCTCTCGATCATGGCCCTTTGCTATACTCGACCAGATGACTTTGTTATAATCGATCAGGGGACATTGTTATGCTCGATCAGGGGATATGTTATACTAGATCAGGGGACTTTGTTATACTCGATGAGGGGCCTTTGTTACACTCGATGAGGGGCCTTTGTTATACTAGATAAGGAGACTTTGTTATACTCGATTAGAGGCCTTTTTTAGACTCGATCAGGGGACTTCGTTATACTCGAGCAGGGGACTTTGTTATACTCGATCAGGAGGCTTTGTTATACTCCATCAGGGGACTTTCCTATACTCGAAAAGGGGACTTTGTTATACTCGATTAGGGGACTTTGTTATACTCGACCAGTGAACTTTTTTATGCTTGACCAATGGACTTTGTATACTCGATGAGGGGCCTTTGTTATACTCGACCAGGTGACTTTGCTATAGTCGACCAGGGGACTTTGTTATACTCGATTAGGGGACTTTGTTATACTCGACCAGGGACTTTGTTATACTCGATTAGGGGACTTTGTTATACTCGATTAGGGGAGTTTGTTATACTCGATGAGGAGGCTTTGTTATACTCGACCAGGGGACTTTGCTATAGTCGACCAGGGGACTTTGTTATACTCGATTAGGGGACTTTGTTATACTCGACCAGGGACTTTGTTATACTCGATTAGGGGACTTTGTTATACTCGATTAGGGGAGTTTGTTATACTCGATGAGGAGGCTTTGTTATACTCGAACAGGGGACTTTGCTATAGTCGACCAGGAAACTTTGTTATACTCGATTAGGGGACTTTATTATACTCGACCAGGGGCCTTTGTTATACTCGATTAGGGGACTTTGTTACACTCGATAAGGGAACTTTGTTATACTCGATAAGTGGAATTTGTTATACTCGATAAGGGGACTTTGATAGACTCGAACTGGGGACTTTGTTATACTCGACCAGGGGACTTTGTTGTACTCGATAATGGGATTTTGTTATACTCGATCAGGCGACTTTGTTATACTCAACCAGGGTACTTTGTTATACCCGACCAGGTGACTTTGTTATATGCGATAAGGAGACTTTGTTATACTCGATTAGGGGCCTTTGTTATACTCGATGAGGGGACTTTATTATACTCGACCAGGGGACTTTGCTATAGTCGACCAGGGGACTTTGTTATACTTGATCAGGGGACTTTGTCTTACTCGACCAGAGGCCTTTCTTATACTCGATCGGGGGACTTTGTTTTACTCGATGAGTGGACTTTACTATATTTGACCAACGGACTTTGCTATACTCGATGAGGGGCCTTTGTTATACTCGATCAGGGGACTTTGTTATACTCGACCAGAAAACTTTGTTATACTCGATTAGGTGATATGTTATACTCGATCAGGGGACTTTGTTATTCTCGATCAGAGGACTTTATTATACTCGACGAGGGGCCTTTTTATACTCGATTAGAAAACTTTGTTATACTCGACCAGGAGACTTTGTGATACTCGATCAGGGGACTTTGTTATACTCCACCAGGGACTTTGTTATATTCGATCAGGGGATATGTAATACTCGATCAGGGGACTTTGTTATACTCGATCAGAGGTCTTTGGTATACTCGTCCAGGGGGCTTTGTTATACTCGATCAGGGGACTTTGTTATATTCGATCAGGGGACTTTGTCTTACTCGATCATGGCCTTTGTTATACTTGACCAGGGGACTTTGTTTCACTCGATCATGGCCCTTTGCTATACTCGACCAGATGACTTTGTTATAATCGATCAGGGGACATTGTTATGCTCGATCTGGGACTTTGTTATACTCGATCAGTGGACTTTCCTATATTTGACCAATGGACTTTGCTATACTCTCGATGAGGGCCTTTGTTATAATTCGGATCAGGGGACTTTTGTTATACCTGATCAGAGGATATGCGTTAAACTCGATCAGGGACTTTGTTTCTCGGATCAGGGACTTTGTCTCACTGATAAGGGGACTTTGTTAGACTCGAACAGGGGCCTTTTGTTATACTCGACCAGGACTTTTGTTATACCTGATAAGGCGGCTTTGTTATACTCGATCAGGGGACTTTTTTATACTTGAACAGAGGACTTTGTTATACTCGATTAGGGGACTTTGTTATACTCGACTTGGGGACTTTTTTATACTTGACCAATGGACTTTGTTATACTCAATGAGGGGCCGTTGTTATACACGACCAGGGGACTTTGATATACGCGATCAGGGATCTTTTTTATTCTCGACCAGTGGACTTTGTTATACTCGATCAGGGGATATGTTATACTCGATCAGGGGACTTTGTTGTACTTAACCAGAGGATTTTGTTATACTCGATCAGGTGACTTTGTTATACTCAATCAGGGGACTCTGTTATACTCGATTAGGGGCCTTTGTTATACTCGACCTGGGGACTTTGTTATAATCGATCAGGGGACTTTCTTATGCTCGATCTGGGGACTTTGTTATACTGGGCCAGGAGACTTTGTAATACTCGATCAGGGGATATGTTATACTCGATCAGGGGACTTTGTCTTACTCGATCAGGGCCCTTTGCTATTCTCGACCAGGGGACTTTGTTATAATCGATCAGGGGACATTGTTTTGCTCGATCTGGGACTTTGTTATACTCGATCAGTGGACTTTCCTATATTTGACCAATGGACTTTGCTAAACTCGATGAGGGGCCTTGGTTATACTCGATCAGGGGACTTTGTTATACTCGACCAGGGGACTTTGTTATACTCGATCAGGGGACTTTGTCATACACGACCAGAGGACTTTGTTATACTCGATCAGAGGATATGTTATACTCGATCAGGGGACTTTGTTATACTCGATCAGGGGACTTTGTTATACTTGATTAGGGGACTTTGTTATACTCGATCAGGGGACTTTGTTATACTGGACCAGGGGACATTTTTATGCTCGATTAGGGGACTTTGTAATTCTCGATCAGGGGACTTTTGTTACACTCGATCAGGGAATTTTGTTATACTCGACCAAGGGTCTTTGTTATACTTGATTAGGGGACTTTGTTATACTCGATAAGGGGACTTTGTTATACTCGATAAGGGGAATTTGTTATACTCGATAAGGGGACTTTGTTAGACTCGAACAGGGGACTTTGTTATACTCGACCAGGGGACTTTGTTATACTCGATTAGGCGGCTTTGTTATACTCGATCTTGGGACCTTCTTGTACTCGATGAGGGGCCTTTGTTATACTCGATGAGGGGCCTTTGTTATACTAGATAAGGGGACTTTGTTATACTCGATTACAGGCCTTTTTTAGACTCGATCAGGGGACTTTGTTATACTCGAGCAGTGGGCTTTGTTATACACGATCAGGGACTTTGTTATACTCGATGAGGAGGCTTTGTTATACTCGATCAGGGGACTTTGCTACACTCAACCAGGGGACTTTGTTATACTCGAGTAGGCGGCTTTGTTATACTCGATTAGGGGACTTTGTTATACTCGATCAGGGGATTTTGTCTTACTCGATCAGGGCCTTTGTTATACTCGACCTGGGGACTTTGTTATAATCGATCAGGGGACTTTGTTACGCTCGATCTGGGGACTTTGTTATACTGGGCCAGGAGACTTTGTAATACTCGATCAGGGGATATGTTCTACTCGATAAGGGGACTTTGTTATACTCGACCAGGGGACTTTGTTATACTCGATCATGGGACTTTGTTATACTCGATCAGGGGACTTTGTTACACTGGACCAGGGGACATTTTTATACTCGATTAGGGGACTTTGTTATTCTCGATCAGGGGACTTTTGTTACACTCGATCAGGGAACTTTGTTATACTCGACCAGGGACCTTTGTTATACTCGATTAGGGGACTTTGTTATACTCGATATGGGGACTTTGTTATACTCGAAATGGGGAATTTTTTATATTCGATAAGGGGACTTTGTTTGACTCGAACAGTGGACTTTGTTATACTCGACTAGGGGCCTTTGTTATACTCGATCAGGGGCCTTTGTTATACTAGATCAGGGGACTTTGTTATACTCGATTAGAGGCCTTTGTTATTTTCGATGAGGGGGCTTTGTTATACTCGACCAGAGGACTTGCTATAGTCATCCAGGGGACTTTTTTATACTCGATCAGGGGACTTTGTTACACTGGAACAGGGGACATTTTATACTCGATTATGGGACTTTGTTATACTCGATCAGGGGACTTTTGTTATACTCGATCAGGGGATATATTATACTAGATCAGGGGACTTTGTTATACTCGATGAGGGGCCTTTGTTACACTCGATGAGGGGCCTTTGTTATACTAGATAAGGAGACTTTGTTATACTCGATTAGAGGCCTTTTTTAGACTCGATCAGGGGACTTCGTTATACTCGAGCAGGGGGCTCTGTTATACTCGATTAGGGGACTTTGTTATACTCGATCAGGAGGCTTTGTTATACTCCATCAGGTGACTTTGCTATAGTCGACCAGGGGACTTTGTTATACTCGATTAGGGGACTTTGTTATACTCGACCAGGGACTTTGTTATACTCGATTAGGGGACTTTGTTATACTCGATGAGGAGGCTTTGTTATACTCGACCAGGGGACTTTGCTATAGTCGACCAGGGGACTTTGTTATACTCGATTAGGGGACTTTGTTATACTCGACCAGGGACTTTGTTATACTCGATTAGGGGTCTTTGTTATACTCGATTAGGGGAGTTTGTTATACTCGATGAGGAGGCTTTGTTATACTCGACCAGGGGACTTTGCTATAGTCGACCAGGAAACTTTGTTATACTCGATTAGGGGACTTTGTTATACTCGACCAGGGGCCTTTGTTATACTCGATTAGGGGACTTTTTTACACTCGATAAGG
>NW_024720056.1:0-17500 GCF_018991925.1 Homarus americanus
CTCGACAGTCACTCACCCTCACAGCAATGAAAGAAATCTATCATGATCTTGTTTATCAACACCTGATACACTGTCACACACACTAGGGGCTCTGGCTCTTCAAAAACTCAATCTGGTTACTGCACAAAAAGAGTTGTACGGACAATGACCTACTTGAAAAATATAAATACAGATCACACAAACGAACAATTTGCTAAACTGAAAATATAAAATTCGAAGATATTAACACCTACTACTGTGCCTCTTTGTTTACAAAAATGTTCATCACTTGCTTGACAATAATTATTTTCAGTTCCGGAATAATCAGAGATACAATTTAAGGCACCAAAAGCTACTAAGACCACCCCCATGCGCTCCATAAGATATCTGGTGTAAATGTATTGGAACAACTTACCCCACCATCAGAGCAAAGACTACTCTTCCCTCCTTTTAAATCATATCTTAAAAATATATATTGTCTAAGTTTATAGTTTTTGTAACACCTACTATATTTACAGTACCTACTTTTATTGTACCATCAAAACCATTTTATCAAGAATATGTGTAGATACAGAAATTACCAATGCAATAAATATATTTGCCAACTACTGTAGACATAATCCTGACAGCTCTCCTCTTGTTCAACCTTAATATTGTACAACCCATATTGTACTGCTTCCTTTATACTATGTTTCAATTCCACTGTAACTTATGTATATATATAATATAAATGTAAAAAATAAAATAAAATAAAATAAAATAAATATTGAAGTGATAACCGTGGTAACATTATGAGATGTTCTTATTACCACCATGCTATTGTACTATACCACATGTTACATAATACTTCCTTGAGATAAATGTATAGTATATATCAGGTGCACCTCAGGCTCTCAACTTCAGCCATATTAATATTGTTATTATTATCCACTCTGTATCTGTGTTCTTCTGGTACTGTTTCAATTCAATTCAATTCCTACACCCTGCGCCAGCCCTCACACCCTGCACCAGCCCTCCTACACCCTCGCCAGCCCTCCTACACCCTGCACCAACCCTCCTACACCCTGCGCCAGCCCTCCTACACCCCACCAACCCTCCACCACCTGCACCAGCCCTCCCTACACCCTGCACCAGCCCTCCTACACCCCTGCACCAGCCCTCCTACACCCTGGACCAGCCCTCCCTACACCCTCGCCAGCCCTCCTACACCCTCGCCAGCCCTCTACACCCTGCACCAACCCTCCTACACCTGCACCAGCCCTCCTACACCCTGGACCAGCCCTCCTACACCCTCCCAGCCCTCCTACACCCTCGCCAGCCCTCCTACACCCTGCACCAGCCCTCCTACACCCTGCACCAGCCCTCCTACACCCTCGCCAGCCCTCCTACACCCTCGCCAGCCCTCCTACACCCTGCACCAACCCTCCTACACCTGCACCAGCCCTCCTACACCCTGCACCAGCCCTCCTACACCCCTCGCCAGCCCTCTACACCCTGCACCAGCCTCCCTACACCCCTGCACCAGCCCTCCTACACCCTGCACCACCCCTCCACACCCTGCACCAGCCCTCCTACACCCTGCACCAGCCCTCCTACACCCCTGCACCAGCCCTCCTACACCCTGGACCAGCCCTCCCACACCCTCGCCAGCCCTCCTACACCCTCACCAGCCCTCCTACACCCTGCACCAACCCTCCTACACCCTGCACCAGCCCTCCTACACCCTGGACCAGCCCTCCCTACACCCTCCGCCAGCCCTCCTACACCTCGCCAGCCCTCCTACACCCTGCACCAGCCCTCCTACACCCTGCACCAGCCCTCCTACACCCTCGCCAGCCTCCTACACCCTCGCCAGCCCTCCCACCACACCCTGCACCAACCCCTCCTACACCCTGCCAGCCCTCCTACACCCCTGCACCAGCCCTCCCTACACCCTCGCCAGCCCTCCACCTACCAACCCTCCTACACCCTGCGCCAGCCCTCCTACACCCTGCCAACCCTCCTACACCCTGCACCAGCCCTCCTACACCCTGCACCAGCCCTCCTACACCCTGCACCAGCCCTCCTACACCCCCTGCACCAGCCCTCCACCCTGCACCAGCCCTCCCACACCCTGCACCAGCCCTCCTACACCCCTGCACCAGCCCTCCTACACCCTGCGCCAGCCTCCTACACCCCTGCACCAGCCCTCCTACACCTCAGCCCTCCTACACCCTGGACCAGCCCTCCTACACCTGCACCAGCCCTCCTACACCCTGGACCAGCCCTCCTACACCCTGCACCAGCCCTCCCCACCCTGCACCAGCCCTCCTACACCCTGGACCAGCCCTCTCACCCTGCACCAGCCTACCACCCCTGCCAGCCTCCCCCCCAGCCCTCCTACACCCTGCACCAGCCCTCCTACACCCTGCACCAGCCCTCCTACACCCTGCACCAGCCCTCTACACCCCTGCACCAGCCCTCCCTCCCTGGACCAGCCCTCTACACCCTGCACCAGCCCTCCTACACCCTGCACAAGCCCTCCTACACCCTGCACCAGCCCTCCTACACCTGGACCAGCCCTCCTACACCTGCCAGCCCTCCTACACCCTGCACCAGCCCTCCCTACACCCTGCCAGCCCTCCTACACCCTGGACCAGCCCTCCTACACCCTCGCCAGCCTCTCACCCTCCAGCCCTCCTACACCCTGCACCAGCCTCCTACACCTGCACCAGCCCTCCTACACCCCTGCAGCCCTCTACACCCTGGACCAGCCCTCCTACACCCTGCACCAGCCCTCCTACACCCTGCACCAGCCCTCACCACCCTGCACCAGCCCTCCCACACCCTGCACCAGCCCTCCTCCTACACCCTGCAGCCCTCCTACACCCCTGCACCAGCCCTCCTACCTCGCCAGCCCTCTACACCCTGGACCAGCCCTCTACACCCTGCCAGCCCTCCCACACCCTGGACCAGCCCTCCTACACCCTGCACCAGCCCTCCTACACCCTGCACCAGCCCTCCCTACACCCTGGACCAGCCCTCCTACACCCTGCACCAACCCTCCCTACACCTGCCAGCCCTCCTACACCCTGCACCAGCCCTCCTACACCCTGCCAGCCCTCCTACACCCTGCACCAGCCCTCCTACACCCTGCACCAGCCCTCCTACACCTGCACCAGCCCTCCTACACCCTGCCAGCCCTCCTACACCTGGACCAGCCCTCCCACCCTGCACCAGCCCTCCTACACCCTGCACAAGCCCTCCCACACCCTGCACCAGCCCTCCTACACCCTGGACCAGCCCCTCCCTACACCCCAGCCCTCCTACACCCTGCACCAGCCCTCCTACACCCTGGACCTCTCTCACCTCTAAACATATAAGATTTATCTCTCCAGCAATCAAGCGTGAGTCTCTATATCTCAAAATGTATGTAAGTGTCTCCTTCCGCGTCTCTCAGCTGGAACGTTAGCCATCAAAGAGAGGTTTTGAGACGGAGCAATGTTTCACGCCGCACCGCTACGTGACACATTATTCATAAGAGACAGCCAGGTGAAGCTCCCGGCATGAATCATTGATATCTTCCGGGATGGTTCCTGTTACAAAACTGCCTGAATATGGGAAGGGAAGGGTGGAATAGAGAGGGTGGAACAAGGAGGGTGGAACATGGAAGGTGGAACAGGAGGAAACAGCAGGTGAACAGGAGCAGTTAGTATAAGAAAGGGTGGAACAGGACCAAGAAGAATTGAACGGAAGATGGTTACAATTAATGCTGTATCATCTCAGAATTTACACCTGACGTCATAATTTATTTAACCTCAATTATTTTTCCCCTCACATATATATACAGGCATAATCTACCATCACACCTAACCTAACCTAACCTAACCTAACCTAACCTAACCAGACTCTGCCAAAACTACTTGTGGAATGTCTCAAAGCACCTGACCAGGACCACACACACGTACACTAATGTTTAACAGGTAAATAGTCCAGTTCACTCCCAGTTACCTATTTTTAATTCACAAGAAGGGGCTGAATATGCATAGGTGGGGTGCAGCTGGTATCACTGTGTGCAAATTTGTCAAGTGAATACAAGAGTGAGGCAGCCTGGACTACACAGCCTCTGGGGACTGAGTCATGGAGGTAAACTGAATGAGTCTTTTGTGAGGACTTAAAATACCCGGGGGTGAGGCACTAATATTGACTTCTGTAGGAGGAAAACGGCGACCTGAAGGTGAAACTGATGCAGAAGAACAATCCTACTCTACAGAAGACTCACAAGATGATGTAAAAATTCCAAATGCTCACAGAAGCCGAGACAGGTGTACTCTACAACAGGTGAATGATGAAGGAAACAAATTAGTCTGAAACGCAAATCAACGTCAGAAAACACAAGAGGCATAAACGAGACGAAATGACCGCCGGGAGACTAGTTAAGAGACATGACCTGACCTGATCTAACCCTAACCTAACCTAACCTAACCTAACCTAACCTAACCTAACCTCCCTCTCCCTTCCCAAATAACCAACCCATCCCCCTTCCTTCCCAACTACTTATCCCAATTACCTATCCCACTTCCCTCTCCCTCCCGCTTACCCATTCCTCACCCTCCTCCCTTTCCACTTCCATTTACAAATATGACCGGGAAGCCAAAATTTAGCACAATTTATCCAATAGAATAAAATATTAACAAAAGAGTATTAGTGCGAACAGAGGCAGGTTAGGTTAGGTTAGGTTGGGACTAGGTCAGGTTAGGTTAGGTAGTTAAATTAGAACAGAACCAGGTTGAAATAACATTTGATCAATAAATTCGGTTAGATAGTCAAGCCTAGATATTAATAAATCACCTCTAAAAAAATTACCAGGACGAGCAAAAAGGTGAATAAAATTAACAGGTGAGGTGGAGCTACAGTAACACTAGGTGAGGTGGAGCTACAGTAACACTAGGTGAGGTGGAGCTATAGTAACACTAGGTGAGGTGGAGCTACAGTAACACTAGGTGAGGTGGATCTATAGTAACACTAAGTGAGGTGGGCTACAGTAACACTAGGTGAGGTGGAGCTACAGTAACACTAGGTGAGGCGGAGCTACAGTAACACTAGGTGAGGTGGAGCTACAGTAACACTAGGTGAGGTGGAGCTACAGTATGACATACTGGGAGGCTGTCAACAGAGCAGTACTGACACACTAGGAGGCTGTCAACGAGCAGTGCTGACACACTGGGAAGCTGTCAACGAGCAATACTGACACACTGGGAGGCTGTCAACGAGGCAGTACTGACACACTGGGAGGCTGTCAACGAGCAGTACTGACACACTGGGAGGCTGTCAACGAGCAGTACTGACGGCACACTGGGAGGCTGTCAACGAGCAATACTGACACACTGAGAGGCTGTCAGCGAGCAGTACTGACACCTGGGAGGCTGTCAACGGCAGTGCTGACACACCGGGAGGCTGTCAACGAGCAATACTGACACACTGGGAGGCTGTCAACGAGCAGTACTGACACACTGGGAGGCTGTCAACGAGCAATACTGACACACTGGGAGGCTGTCAACGAGCAGTACTGACACACTGGGAGGCTGTCAACGAGCAGTGCTGACACCGGGAGGCTGTCAACGAGCAGTACTGACACACCGGGAGGCTGTCAACGGCAGTACTGACACACTTGGAGGCTGTCAACAGGCAGTACTGACACACCGGGGGCTGTCAACGAGCAGTACTGACACACTTGGAGGCTGTCAACGAGTAGTACTGACACACCGGGAGGCTGTCAACGAGCAGTACTGACACACTTGGAGGCTGTCAGCGAGTAGTACTGACACACTGGGAGGCTGTCAACGAGCAGTACTGACACACTGGAAGGCTGTCAACGAGCAATACCGACACACTGGGAGGCCCTCAATGATGATCATTTATTTTTGGGGGTAAATATCACTGCTAATTAGGTATGACAGGTCGTTAATCACTAACTGTCAGATTAGTAGTAAACAATAAGCGAATGACAGCTGGTATATATGTATAGTCAGTGTAGGGTACAGTCAGTCAGTGTAGAGGTACAGTCGAGTCAGTGTAGAGGTACAGTCAGTCAGTGTAGAGGTACAGTCAGTCAGTGTAGAGGTACAGTCAGTCAGTGTAGAGGTACAGTCAGTCAGTGTAGAGGTAAAGTCAGTCAGTGTAGAGGTGCAGTCAGTCAGTGTAGAGGTACAGTCAGTCAGTGTAGAGGTACAGTCAGTCAGTGTGAGGTACAGTCAGTCAGTGTAGAGGTACAGTCAGTCAGTGTAGAGGTACAGTCAGTCAGTGTAGGGGTAAAGTCAGTCAGTGTAGAGGTACAGTCAGTCAGTGTAGAGGTACAGTCAGTCATTGTAGAGGTACAGTAAGTCGGTGTAGAGGTACAGTCAGTCATTGTAGAGGTACAGTCAGTCAGTGTGAGGTACAGTCAGTCAGTGTAGAGGTACAGTCAGTCAGTGTAGAGTGCAATCAGTCAGTGTAGAGGTACAGTCAGTCAGTGTAGAAGTACAGTCAGTCAGTGTAGAGGTACAATCAGTCAGTGTAGAGGTACAGTCAGTCAGTGTAGAGGTACAATCAGTCAGTGTAGAGGTACAATCAGTCAGTGTAGAGGTACAATCAGTCAGTGTAGAGGTACAATCAGTCAGTGTAGAGGTACAATCAGTCAGTGTAGAGGTACAGTCAGTCAGTGTAGAGGTACAATCAGTCAGTGTAGAGGTACAGTCAGTCAGTGTAGGGTACAATCAGTCAGTGAGGTACAATCAGTCAGTGTAGAGGTACAATCAGTCAGTAGAGGTACAGTCAGTCAGTGTAGAGGTACAGTCAGTCAGTGTAGAGGTACAGTCAGTCAGTGTAGAGGTACAGTCAGTCAGTGTAGAGGTACAGTCAGTCAGTGTAGAGGTACAATCAGTCAGTGTAGAGGTACAATCAGTCAGTGTAGATACAATCAGTCAGTGTAAAGGTACAATCAGTCAGTGTAGAGGTACAGTCAGTCAGTGTAGAGGTACAGTCAGTCAGTGTAGAGGTACAGTCAGTCAGTGTAGAGGTACAGTCAGTCAGTGTAGAGGTACAGTCAGTCAGTGTAGAGGTACAGTCAGTCAGTGTAGAGGTACAGTCAGTCAGTGTAGAGGTACAGTCAGTCAGTGTAGAGGTACAGTCAGTCAGTGTAGAGGTACAGTCAGTCAGTGTAGAGGTACAGTCAGTCAGTGTAGAGGTACAGTCAGTCAGTGTAGAGGTACAGTCAGTCAGTGTAGAGGTACAGTCAGTCAGTGTAGAGGTACAGTCAGTCAGTGTAGAGGTACAGTCAGTCAGTGTAGAGGTACAGTCAGTCAGTGTAGAGGTACAGTCAGTCAGTGTAGAGGTACAGTCAGTCAGTGTAGAGGTACAGTCAGTCAGTGTAGAGGTACAGTCAGTCAGTGTAGAGGTACAGTCAGTCAGTGTAGAGGTACAGTCAGTCAGTGTAGAGGTACAGTCAGTCAGTGTAGAGGTACAGTAAGTCAGTGTAGAGGTCATATATAACATACAGTGTTGTTTTGAACCCCAATCCTAACCTAGTGATTAATTTTGTGTGTCTTTCGGTTTATCAGGTAGAATCCTGTCAGAACCTGTCGAACCTGTCGTGAACCTGTCGAACCTGTCGTGAACCCGTCGTGAACCCGTCGTGAACCCGTCGTGAACCCGTCGTGAACCCGTCAGAACCTGTCGTGAATCCATCAGAACCCGTCGTGTACCCAACGTGAACCCGTCGTGAACCCGTCGTGTACCCAACGTGAACCCAACGTGAACCCGTCGTGAACCCAACGTGAACCCAACGTGGTGTCTGGTCTACCCTTCGTTAACAAAAGACCTGTTCGAGGAGTTTCCAGACATGATTGAAACTTATGGCACGACACTATCTTATCCCCATCCACATATCCACCCACCCACCTACCTACCCACCGATCCACCTACCTACCAATTCATGCACCTGTTCACCGACTCACCTACCCGCTCGCTTATCCACCCACCAACTTACGATCCGTCATCCACCCACCCATCCACCCCACCCACCCACCCACCACCCACCCAATTCGGACCGCCCCAAAGCTCGATTACAAGAATAATTCAATTAAAACTGGCGATTTACCAGTCAATCTAATTCATGAAATTCACAGAATCAGCCACAACAACTTAACAGCCAAGCCTTTAGTATTGGAAAGGTCCATCTAGGTCACCAGGCCTTGCTTGACCTTAAACGACCACATAAAGCATCTACAATAGTTAAGTGTTGTTAATAGATAATAATTATTGTCTTAACTATAAATAATAAAACCCTGATCTATAGTTATTTCATTATTTACAAAGTGGATTTAACATGTTATAATTAGGGTTAATTTACGGTAGTGGTAATTAGTGTGTATTTCTGTATTAACCTCTAGAGCAGGGGTTCTCAACCAGGGGGGAATTCCCCCCGGGGGGGGAATTCAGGTTTTCAGGGGGTGGGGGGGGAAACTGATTCGGGAGCAAGAGATATGTTCGATGAGAAATCAATCACAGAATTTTGGCCCTTGATGTGCGATTCCTACCCAAAAGTGGCAGAAAGAGCTATCCGTGCATTGCTTCCGTTTGTGTCGACATATCTTTGTGAGTCAGACTTTTAAACTCTGTTGCAAATTAAAACGAAGCAACGTAGTAGATTAGAGGTAGAAAATGACCTGCGTTGTGCCCTTTCAAGCACTCCTCCGCGTATCCCAGAATTGGCGAAGAAAAACAATCACAGGTTTCTCATTGACTGTAATCTTCATCTGAATAAAATTAATTATAAATTTACAATATCCTGGTATTCTATTGAACTTTTTGTTTATTGCATTATGCTTCAGTTTGGTCTGTTAAGTAATTCATTATAAATATAAAAAAAACTATTTTACTTTTATTCAAGTTTTAAAAATCCATCAACATTTTCAATTGGCATTTAATTTGTAAAACTCCACTATAAAAATAATCCATGTAAAATTGTAAATGTATATGTACTAATATGGAAAAAATAAAGGATTTTCAGTATTATATGCATATTATGTGGAATGCACTTATTGAGGCAGACAATCTTGGAAAGGAGGGGGGAATGACATTCTGACATATGGTGAAAGGGGTGCATGGGGCAAACAAGGTTGAGAACCACTGCTCTAGAGAGAAAACTGGTCCTTGGTGTATAGATTTAAGTTAGGTTAGGTTAGGTTAGGTTAGGTTAGGTTAGGTTAGGTTAGGTTAGGGTTAGGTACAGATTTAGGCAGCAACAGAGGAAAAGGAGGAAATACCAGCGATATTGCACTAGCATTAAGAGACTCTGTGGAGCAAACTTGTGTCACTACAACCACCACCTCACAGTCACTACAACCACCACCTCACAGTCACTACAACCACCACCCCCAGTCACTACAACCACCACCTCACAGTCACTACAACCACCACCTCAGTCACTACAACCACCACCTCACCGTCACTACAACCACCACCTCACAGTCACTACAACCAACACCTAACGGTCACTACAACCGCCACCTCACAGTCACTACAACCACCACCTCACAGTCACTACAACCACCACCTCACAGTCACAACAACCACCACCTCACAACGTACACACACTCACACAATAACCATGGCATAAGAGTCATCAACCCTTACCAAGACAGTCATCACCCATATCATGACAGTCTTCAACCGTACCATGACAGTCATCACCCATATCATGACAGTCTTCAACCGTACCATGACAGTCATCACCCATATCATGACAGTCTTCAACCGTACCATGACAGTCATCACCCATATCATGACAGTCTTCAACCGTACCATGACAGTCATCACCCATATCATGACAGTCTTCAACCGTACCATGACAGTCATCACCCATATCATGACAGTCTTCAACCGTACCATGACAGTCATCAACCATACCATGACAGTCAACAACCATACCGACAGTCATCAACCATACCATGAGTCATCAACCGTACCATGGCACTCATCAACCGTACCCGACGATCATCAACGTACCATGACAACTCATCAACCATACCATGACAGTCTTCAACCATACCATGACAGTCAACAACCATGCCATGACAGTCAACAACCATGCCATGACAGTCATCAACCATTCCATGACAGTCATCAACCGTACCATGACAGTCATCAACCGTACCATGACAGTCATCAACCGTACCATGACAGTCATCAACCGTATCAAGACAGTCATCAACCATACCATGACATCTCATCGAACCGTACCATGACAGTCATCAACTATACCATGATAACTCATCAACGTACCATGACAGTCATCAACCGTACCTTGAGTCATCAACCATACCATGACAGTCATCAACCGTACCATGACAGTCATCAACCGTACCATGACAGTCATCAACCGTACCATGACAGTCATCAACCGTATCATGACAGTCATCAACCGTACCATGACAGTCATCAACCGTATCAAGACAGTCATCAACCATACCATGACATCTCATCGAACCGTACCATGACAGTCATCAACCATACCATGATAACTCATCAACCGTGCCATGACAGTCATCAACCTACCATGACAGTCATCAACCATACCATGACAGTCATCAACCGTACCATGAGTCATCAACCATACCATGACAGTCATCAACCGTACCATGACAGTCATCAACCGTACCATGACAGTCATCAACCGTACCATGACAGACATCAACCGTACCATGACAGTCATCAACCATACCATGACAGTCAACAACCATACCATGACAGTCATCAACCATATCATGACAGTCATCAACCATACCATGACAATCATCAACCGTACGATGACAGTCATCAACCATACCATGACGGTCATCAACCATACCATGACAGTCATCAACCAAACCATGACAGTCATCAACCGCACGACAGTCATCAACCGTACCATGACAGTCATCAACCATACCATGACAGTCAACAACCATACCATGACAGTCATCAACCGTACCATGACAGTCATCAACCGTACCATGACAGTCATCAACTGTACCATGACAGTCATCAACCGTTCCAGGACAATCATCAACGTACCATGACGTCATCAACCATATCATGACAGTCATCAACCGTACGATGACAGTCATCAACGTACGATGACAGATCAACCGTACCATGACAGTCATCAACCGTACCGCAGGTCATCAACCATACCATGACAGTCATCAACCGTACGATGACAGTCATCAACCGTACCATGACAGTCATCAACCGTACCATGAGTCATCAACCGTACCATGACAGTCATCAACCATACCATGACAGTCATCAACCGTACGATGACAGTCATCAACCGTACGATGACAGTCATCAACCGTACCATGACAGTCATCAACCGTACCGACGGTCATCAACCGTACCATGACAGTCATCAACCGTACCATGACGGTCATCAACCGTACCATGACGGTCAACCAGTACCATGACAGTCATCAACCGTACCATGACGGTCATCAACCGTACCATGACAGTCATCAACCGTACCATGACAGTCATCAACCGTCACCATGACAGTCATCAACCGTACGATGACAGTCATCAACCATACCATGACGGTCATCAACCGTACCATGACGGTCATCAACCGTACCATGACAGTCATCAACCACCCTGACGGTCATCAACCGTACCATGACAGTCATCAACCATACCCTGACGGTCATCAACCATACCATGACAGTCATCACCGTACCATGAGTCATCACCCATACCATGACAGTCATCAACCGTACCATGACTCATCACCATACCATGACAGTCATCAACCGTACCATGACGTCATCAACCGTACCATGACGGTCATCAACCGTACCATGACAGTCATCAACCCGCACCATGACAGTCAACAACCGTACATGACAGTCATCAACCGTACCATGACAGTCATCAACCATACCATGACAGTCATCAACCGTACCATGACAGTCATCAACCGTACCATGACAGTCATCAACCATACCATGACAGTCATCACCGTACCATGACAGTCATCAACCATACCATGACAGTCATCAACCATACCATGACAGTCATCAACCGTACCATGAGTCATCAACCATACCATGACAGTCATCAACCGTACCATGACAGTCATCAACCATACCATGACAGTCATCAACCGTACCATGACAGTCATCAACTGTACCATGACAGTCATCAACCGTACCATGACAGTCATCAACCGCACCATGACAGTCAACAACCGTACCATGACAGTCATCAACCGTACCATGACAGTCATCAACCGTACCATGACAGTCATCAACCGTACCATGACAGTCATCAACCGTACCATGACAGTCATCAACCATACCATGACAGTCATCAACCGTACCATGACAGTCATCAACCGTACCATGACAGTCATCAACCATACCATGACAGTCATCAACCGTACCATGACAGTCATCAACCGTACCATGACAGTCATCAACCCGTACCATGACAGTCATCAACCGTACCATGACAGTCATCAACCGTACCATGACGGTCATCAACCGTACCATGACAGTCAACAACCGTACCATGACAGTCATCAACCATACCATGACAGTCATCAACCGTACCATGACAGTCATCAACCGTACCATGACAGTCATCAACCGTACCATGACAGTCATCAACCGTACCATGACAGTCATCAACCGCACCATGACAGTCATCAACCGTACCATGACAGTCATCAACCGTACCATGACAGTCATCAACCGTACCATGACGGTCATCAACCGTACCATGATCAACAACCGTACCATGACAGTCATCATACCATGACAGTCATCAACCGTACCATGACAGTCATCAACCGTACCATGACAGTCATCAACCGTACCATGACAGTCATCAACGCACCATGACAGTCATCAACCGTACCATGACAGTCATCAACCAAACCATGACAGACATCAACCATACCATGACAGTCATCAACCTTAACATATACAGGTACAGTATATAATGTAAACCAACCTGAGGTGAGATAGCTGATGTCTTGTGTGTGTGTGTGTGTGTGTGTGTGTGTGTGTGTGTGTGTGTGTGTGTGTGTGTGTGTGTGTGTGTGTGTGTGTGTGTGTGTGTGTGTGTGTGTGTGTGTGTGTGTGTGTGTGTGTGTGTGTGTGTGTGTGTGTGTGTGTGTGTGTGTGTGTGTGTGTGTGTATGCAACATCAGTACTCTCAACAAGTCTCAAGTAACGATTTCGAACATGCTGATGAGAGTGAATGGAGGAGGAAAGGATAGGGGTAGTGAGGAGGGAGAGTGATAGAGAGGGAATGGTTGGAGAAAAAAGGAAGGATATAAGGAAAAGAGAGGGAGAGGGAGGGAGGAACGAGAAGGAAGGTAGACAAAGAGAGGGAGTAGGTGTGGATAGGAAAGGAGGGAAAGAGAGGGTGATGGAGGGAGAAAAGAGAGAGAGAGGGAGGAGAGAGAGGGAGGAGGGAAAGAGGAGGTAGGGAGGAGGGAGAAGAGCCCTCGTGAATATTTCATTTATTACACTGCCCCCCCCGTCCCCCCGTCCCCCCCTCCTCCCGGCCTCTACTCTAAGACCATTGTGTATTGACCAACAGGTACCTACTCTTGCCGTCATTATTATTATTATTATTATTATTATTATTATTATTATAATAATAATAATAATAATAATAATAATAATAATAATAATAATAATAATAACAATAACAATAACAATAACAATAATAATAATAATAATAATAATAATAATAATAATAACAATAACAATAACAATAACAATAATATAATAATAATAATAATAACAATAACAATAACAATAATAATAATAATAATAATAATAATAATAATAATATAATAATAATAATAATGATCATAATAATAATAATAACAATAACAATAACAATAATAATAATAATAATAATAATAATAATAATAATAATAATAATAATAATAATAATAATAATAATAATAATATAATAATAATAATCATAATAATAATAACAATATAACAATAATAATAATAATAATAATAAAATAATATAATAATAATAATAATAATAATAATAATAATAATAATAATAATAAATAATAATAATAATAATAATAATAATAATAATAATAATAATAACTTTCTCTTGAATAGTTGTAACCTGAGCTGTTTCCTACGACCTACCAATAACAGTGGACACATGTACGGTGTTATGAGTGGTTCAGGACAACACAACACCTCAGGTTGTTGTTGGTGGACACAGGTAACCTACACGTGGAGGGAGGGGTAGCACCTCACGGACTATGAGCACTGATAGACGTATGAGTTATATATCCTCGATTTATATAGTTTATAACATATATATATGGTGTACATGTGAGAGGAAGGTGATGCGTTCTTAAAAAGGAAAACTGTTGGAAGTGGTGAGTGACTTGTGGCAATAAATGAACAAACTGCCAGGTAAGTGACTCAGGTAGGTGTGGACGGAACTCTGACTCACCTACCACTAGTTACCTCACCCAACAAACACCTCTAAGACTGATGTATGCTACTGTTGTACTTTGCTGTGATGCAATGATGATACAATGAAATGAGTTACTAAAGATGTCACCTTCGTTGGTGAGCTCTAAGGTGACTCGAGAGGCCGATATGGGACCGGTAGGGACGTTCAAAAATGTTACGCGTGTGGAGGGATACATCTAGTGCGGGAGGGCACGAGAGCAGTCTTTCCTGCGCTGGCGTTCGTCTGCATCGTTATGCAGTCGGGCTAACTCGAAAGTATTGACACCTCGTGTGGTGTTCCTCCAAGCGTTACGGTGTGGCGTGATCGTCTCCCAGGTGAGGGGTCGATTTGGCACTTTTCAGGTTGCTTAAGACTAGCCTTATGCCTTAAGTGGTAGAGGAGACAGTAAGTGGTAGGGGAAGAAAACCGCAAGTTTATGCTTCAATAAATGGCAGGAGGCAGAGAGTAAGTGGCAGGAGAGGGGTAAGTGGCAGGGGAGGGAAAGTGGCAGTGGAGGGGGGTAAGCGGGGGAGGGTGGAGTGGCGGGGGTAAGTGGCAGGGGAGGGGGTAGGGGAAGTGGCAGGAGGGGGTAAGTGGCAGGGAGAGGGTAAGTGGCAGGGGAGGGAAAGTGGCAGGAGAGGTAAGTGGCAGGGAGGGGGGGTAAGTGGCAGGGGGAGGGTAAGTGGCAGGGAGGGGTAGAGTGGCAGGGGAGGGGTGGGTGGCAGGGGAGGGGAAAGTGGCAGGAGAGAGGTAAGTGGCGGGGCAGAGGGTGGCAGGGAGGGGTAAGTGGCAGGGGAGGGGGAAGTGGCGGAGGGGGTAAGCGGAGCAGAAAGGTAAAGCACAAAGGTGAGGGGTCAAGTGACGCTCTCCGCCTGGCTACCTCACCTCAACACTAGGACACCAACACCACTAACTCCCTCTTCTCAACCACCAGTAGTGTAGTGGTGAGTGGTGTTGTAGTAGTGGTGTAGTGGTGGTGCTGGAGTAGTGTGTAGTAGTGGTGTAGTGGTGGTAGTAGTGGTGTAGTAGTGGTGTAGTGGGTGGTTGTGGTGTTAAGAGTGGTGTAGTGGTGTTGAGTAGTGGTGTTGTAGTAGTGGGTGGGTGCTGGCTGCTGTGCGGGTTTGGGTGGGAGTGGGGTGGTGTGTGCTGTGTGTTGGTGAGTTGTGTGTGTGGTGTAGTGGTGGTGTGTGTGTGTGGTGGTGTTGTTGTGGTGTTATAGTAGTGGTGTAGTGGTGTTGTAGTGGTGTTGTAGTAGTGGTGTAGTGGTGGTGCTGTGGTGGTGTTGTTGTGGTGTTATAGTGAGTGGTGTTGTAGTAGTGGTGTTGTAGTAGTGGTGTAGTGGTGGTGTTGTTGTGGTGTTGTAGTTGTGGTGTAGTGGTGGTGCTGTGGTGGTGTTGTTGTGGTGTTAGAGTAGTGGTGTAGTGGTGTTGTAGTAGTGGTGTAGTGGTGGTGCTGTGGTGGTGTTGTTGTGGTGTTGTAGTGACTATCCCCGTTACACACAAGGGCTTCTGCAACACCTCATAACAATTTACAACACCCGCCACCTCCAGCATAATGTAAACAATGACAGGTATTCATAATTCTTGTGTTGGTTAGGTTAGGTTAGGTTAGGTTAGGTTAGTGTTGAAGTTAGGCTAGTCCAGGCTAGCGCCGGTGCCAGGCTAGACTAGGTCAGTGCCAGGCCAGCGCCAGGTCAGCGCCAGGCCAGGCCAGGCCAGGCCAGCGCCAGGCCAGGCCAGGCCAGCCAGCGCCAGGCCAGGCCAGCCAGCGCTGTGTCAGCGCCAGGCCAGCGCTGGGTCAGGCCAGGTGCCAGGCTTGGCCGCGCCAGGCCAGCGCCAGGCCAGGCCAGCGCCAGGCCAGGCCAGGCCAGCGCTGCAGGCCAGCCTGCGCTGCTGCCAGGCCAGTGCCAGGCCAGCGCCAGGCCAGGCCAGACCAGGCCAGCCAGGCCAGCGTTGTGTCAGGTTGCGTCAGGCCAGCGCCAGGCCAGGTTGGTAGCGTTGCCAGGCCAGCGTTGCCAGCGTTAGAGTTAGCCAGCAGCGCCAGGTTAGCGTTGTGGCCAGAGTTAGTGTTAGGTTAGTAAAGAATAGGTTAGTGTTTGGTTAGTTAGGTTAGTGGTTAGTTGAGTTGTTGTGGTGTAGCGAGGTTATGTATTTTTTCCTGTATAAAGGAAGACTGAGGCGTGTGTGTACCCAATAAATGATCGCTGCCTTTACCCTTTTCACCCAAGAGGAAAAGCCTGAATGTTGTCGTAAATAAAAAAAAAATAAATAGTAATTCCAAAGAACAAGTAACAATTTTACCTTAAGTTTAAAACACCCTAACAGAACCTAACCTAACATAAACTAACCTAACATAACCTAACCTAACCCAACAACCTAACCTAACACTAACCTAACACTAACCTAATCTAACCAACCTAACACTAACCTAACACTAACCTAACACTAACCTAACCTAAAACCAACATCAACCTAACACTAACCTAATCTAACCTAACACTAACCTAACACTAACCTAACACCAACCTAACACTAACCAACACTAACCAACAACCTAACCTAACACTAACCTAACACTAACCTCAACCAACCTAACGCAACCAAACCAAACCAAACCTAACCTAATTCTAACTTAACTTAATTGTAACCTAACTCTAACCTAACCTGAAGCTCAATGTATCACAGATGTGTGACCCGGGGCCGTGGTAACTATTAGAGTGACAGGTCGAGCAGTCAGCGCCGCTCCCCATCTTTTCTGCCGAGGACGAGGGAGGAAAGTTTACCTATGTAGAGAATATTGAAAATGTCAGTCATCATCAGGGACCAACCTCACCTACTGGCAGCCCGACCTCACCTACTGGCAGCATGACCTCACCTACTGGCAGCCCAACCTCACCTACTGGTAGCACGACCTCACCTACTGGCAGCCCGACCTCACCTACTGGCAGCATGATCTCACCTACTGGCAGCCCGACCTCACCTACTGGCAGCCCGACCTCACCTACTGGCAGCATGACCACCTAC
>NW_024720056.1:25000-30000 GCF_018991925.1 Homarus americanus
ACTGTCAACAGGTGTTGTCACCACACTACCTGATACCGTCAACAGGTGTTGGTCACCACACTTCCTGTACTGTCAACAGGTGTTGGTCACCACACTACCTGTACTGTCAACAGGTGTTGGTCACCACACTTCCTGTAACTGTCAACAGGTGTTGGTCACCACACTACCCTACTGTCAACAGTGCTGTCACCACACTTCCTGTACTGTCAACAGGTGTTGGTCACCACACTACCTATACTGTCAACAGGTGTTGGTCACCACACTCTGTACTGTCAACAGGTGTTGGTCACCACACTACCTATACTGTCAACAGGTGTTGGTCACCACACTACCTATACTGTCAACAGTTGTTGGTCACCACACTACCTGTACTGTCAACAGGTGTTGGTCACCACACTTCCTGTACTGTCAACAGGTGTTGGTCACCACACTACCTGTACTGTCAACAGTTGGTCACCACACTCCTGACTGTCAACAGGTGCGGTCACCACACTACCTATACTGTCAACAGGTGTTGGTCACCACACTACCTGTACTGTCAACAGGTGTTGGTCACCACACTTCCTGTACTGTCAACAGGTGTTGGTCACCACACTACCTGTACTGTCAACAGGTGTTGGTCACCACACTTCCTGTACTGTCAACAGGTGTTGGTCACCACACTACCTATACTGTCAACAGGTGTTGGCCATCACCACACTCTGCTCGTCAACAGGTGTTGTCACCACACTACCTGTACTGTCAACAGGTGTTGGTCACCACACTTCCTGTACTGTCAACAGGTGGTCACCACACTACCTGTACTGTCAACAGGTGTTGGTCACCACACTACCTACTGTCAACAGGTGTTGGTCACCACACTACCTGTACTGTCAACAGTGTTGGTCACCACACTTCTGTACTGTCAACAGGTGTTGGTCACACTACCTGTACTGTCAACAGAGTGTTGGTCACCACACTTCCTATACTGTCAACAGGTGTTGGTCACACTACCCTGTCACTGTCAACAGGTGTTGGCACCACACTACTGTACTGTTAACATGTGTTGATCACCACACTACCTGTACTGTTAACAGGTGTTGATCACCACACTACCTATACTGTCAACAGGTGTTGGTCACCACTACCTGTACTGTCAACAGGTGTTGATCACCACACTACCTGTACTGTCAACAGGTGTTGGCCACCACACTACCTGTACGTAGAGTGTTGATACCACTACCTGTACTGTCAACAGGTGTTGGTCACCACACTACCTGTACTGTCAACATGTGTTGATCACCACACTACCTGTACTGTTAACAGGTGTTGATCACCACACTATACACTGTCAACAGGTGTTGGTCACCACACTACCTGTACTGTCAACAGGTGTTGGTCACACACTACCTGTTCTGTCAACAGGTGTTGGTCACCCACACACTACACTACAGGATCATCACAACACTCCCATAATTGACTTCATAAATCCACCTCACAGTACAAATGAAATCCTACGTAAATTTTGTGGTAGATGTGAAACTTTTAATGGTGGTCGGCTGATGTCCTCCCTCCTGCTGGGCCAGTCACTCCACACACCCCAGCCAGACCCCTGGGCCCTGACCCGCCTCTACGAGAACCAGTCATAAGACACACCAAGGGTTAGGTTAGGTTAGGTTTTGTCCTATCCCGGTTCAGACAGCGTAATATCCACTTGGTAACGACAACTAGCGACATCTGGCGGCGTTAAACTAAACTCTGACATAGTATTCATGACAGACCCGGATCTGTGTACATATGCATTACGTATTCAAGTGCTCTTTAAACGCTAAATAAGTCCTGAGGTGGAGCCAGACCACTCGTTAAGAATACCTAACTGGGAACTATTAATTATTGTTAAGATAATGTACTGTACTGGTGGTGATGACACGGAAGGTGGTGGTGATGATACGCCCCCCCACCCTCCATGGCCTTTCACGATCTGCACCGCCCCCACAGTGCCCCCCACCAGCACCCAACACGGCCCCCACCCGGCCCCCCACGGCCCTCACCCGGCCCCCCACGGCCCTCACCCGGCCCCCCACGGCCACACGACCCTCTCTCCACCGGCAGTAGCGAACACCGCCGGATAGTGGAACGAGGACCCGAATCAAGTATGGTGAGTGCCTCTCGGGTACTGTCTCCGATCTTAGTAAAATCCTTCCCCGGCAAATTGGGCAGAAAGTTGGCCTCGGGCTGGATTCCGCACACCAGAGGAGCATAATACTCAGAGGAGCATAATACTCAGAGGAGCATAATACTCAGAGGGCATAATATTAGAGGGCATAATACTAGGAGGGCATAATACTCAGAGGGCATAATACTTAGAGGCACAATATTCAGAGGAGCATAATACTAGGAGGGAGCATAATACTCAGAGGGCATAATACTCAGAGGAGAATAATACTTAGAGGGCATAATACTCAGGGAGAATAATACTTGGAGACATAATACTCAGAGGGCGAATACTCAGAGGAGCATAATACACAGAGGGCATAATACTCAGAGGAGCATAATACTCAGAGGGCATAATATTTGGAGGAGCATAATGCACAAGGAGCATAATACACGGAGGAGCATAATACTCAGAGGAGCATAAACCTCAGAGGAGCATAATACTTAGAGGAGCATAATACTCTCCTTCCTATGATAACAGAGTCTTATATTCAGTGAGGCTGTCTCCTGGCTCTCCACAGGGCAGAGTTAAGACACCTATTCGACATGGATAAAATGAGGAGGGAGGAGGGCAGGGGAAGGGGTGGAGTAGGCGGGGGCAGGGAGTGAGTAGGGCAGGGGAAGGGGTGAAGTGAGGCAGGGGCAGGGGTGAAAAGGCAGGGGAAGGGGTGAAAGAGGGCAGGGAAGGGGTGAGTAGAGACAGGGAAGGGTGGAGTAGGGCAGGAAGGGTGAGTAGGGAGCAGGAAGGGGTGAGAATGGCAGGGGAAGGGTGAGTGGGGCAGGAAGGGGTGGTAGGGCAGGGGAAGGGGTGAGAAGGGGTGGAGGTGGGGCAGGGGAGGGTGAGTAGGGCAAATCTGATCAATACCGTTTGCCTCATTTGACTATAATATTAATAATGGTTTGCCCTCGTGTCCTGTGCTGAGATGGCCGGCCCAAGGGGCCACCCTAGGCATGAATTTGCTTACGGTGTGCAGAGCTGTCATAACTGTAGCCACACTGGGTTAACAGGCTGCCTGACCCAGTGTTTAAAATTGAAGAGGCTGTCGCCAACACAACAACCACACCCTAAGTTAACGAGCTGCATGACCCAGTGTTTAAGGTGTAGAAGCTGTCGCCAACACAACAACCACACCCTGAGTTAACGAGCTGCATGACCCAGTGTTTAAGGGTGAAGGCTGTCGCCAACTAGCATACACCCAAGTTAACGAGCTGCATGACCCAGAGCTAAGCACAGAAGCTGTCACAACACAACAACCACACCCTGAGTTAACAAGCTGCATGACCCAGTGTTTAAGGTGAAAGGCTGTCGCCAACACAACAACCACACCCTAAGTTAACAGGCTGCATGACCCAGTGTTTAAGGTGTAGAAGCTATCGCCAACACAACCACACCCTGAGTTAACAAGCTGCATGACCAGTGTCAACGAATAGTCCGAGAACACCGGACAACCCGCCAACTCACTGGCTAACCATTCCCACGGAATACGATCCATAAATCTATTAACATCCAGAACCGCAATACTGCTGGGTAAACAGAGCCAAATAGCGTAAAAAACCTGTCCACAGTTTCACCCTGCCAAGGACCACCACTTGCGAGGCGAGAATGCGACCATCATACCAACATTACCTTACCACCTGCTGACCATAATATAACAGTATAACGGGAATAACTAAGAGAAAAACTACATTATATGACGCTCCATGAGAAAACAAGTTCACGAGAGAGAGAGAGAGAGAGAGAGAGAGAGAGAGAGAGAGAGAGAGTATTATCATAAACATAATATTCAATAAGTAACTATACACAATTCTTCAAACTCAACATCAGCGAAAAAAAAAAACGAGCAAAAATTACCGCATTCATAATTATTTCTAAAAAAAAAAGAAGTTTAATCACCTGCAATATGGACCAATCAGCAACATTCATTAGCAGTAGTGTTTCCGACAGTACACACGCAGTTATTACACGTCACCATAACTACGTCACCTAATATGTTGTTTATTGGTGTGTGTGTGTGTAGATATACTGTAAGTATACACACAGATATATATATATATATATATATATATATATATATATATATATATATATATATATATATATATATATATATATATATATATATATATATATATATATATAGTTATCACCAGAAAGAACACACAGTTCAGTTATCACCGTATTACAGAATGGTTATAGATAAATCACTGGAAAAATTTAGAGAGAATAAAAACTAATCCTGGGCATCAGAAACCTTGGTACAAGAGACAGGTTAAACATCTTATTTACACTCCTCAGAGACGTAGAGTGAGGGCGACATGATCCGGGTGTATAAATGATTGGGGCTAAACAAAGGTGATATAACAAAAGTACTCAAACTATCAACCAGGAGCGAACTCGTAGCAATGGTTTTTTAAAATTAGACAAATTTATATTTAGGCGCGAGATAGGTAACACATTGGTTTGGAAATAGAGTAGTGGATAAGTGGAACAAGTCCAAACATCATTAACTCTAATACGCTGGACAACTAAACACTATAGAGTTGGGTGGATATCATGATAAGGGTTATAAATGGGACCGCCCAGTATGGACCAATAGGCCCGCTGCAGTTTCCTCCATTCTTATGTTCTCTCTCTCACACTCACATAATGGCGTACACCGGTAACCTACTTTGTCAAATTATGGTCAGCAGTTCATTAATCGTTCAGTAATGTATTTAACTCGTTCACTCAAGGGTTGCACAAACAGGCGCTGATGATCTCCAACCCCTACTCCCACAGCCTTCCTGACCACCCCCACAGCCTTCCG